>NW_027602546.1:0-33373 GCF_053455715.1 Rhinoraja longicauda | reverse complement strand
GTAGCCTTGAAATCAGAGGAATTAAACATCAGCAGGTGTCCACATTGCTCAAAGATGCAAAAAGCATAACACATTGGTCATTTTTATAATAGGCCTTGATCATTGAAGTGTTTAGTTCAGTGTCTACGAGTGCCAGGTTTGCACTGCACGACGGGAGATTTTCTCGCTTGAACTACTTGATAAATAAGCACACAAATAAAGTCTGCGTGTGTGGCAGCTTTCTCTGTACCGCTGTGTAGACAGCCCAGACGGATGAGTTGGTCATTTACTCTCAGACCGACCTTGTTGTCTGGCCTGTGGGTTTGAATTCACATCTACCTGTCGACTGGTCTGAAGTAGTTCACTACAAAATAAACTGCGGATTGAACAGACCCACAGGTAGTGTTCACCGCCTGGAATTAATATTCCCACTGGGCGAAGGGAAGAGCACAGTTACTCAACTCCCCCTTTCTCAGATCTGAAGATACATTTTAACTTTCAGCGTTGTGTATTATTCTTTCAAATGTATGCCGGAGAGAGTTCATTACCATTTCTAACCTGTGTTAATTAAGAAGAAAATAACAAGTTAATGCATCTTCAGCTGCCGTGTTTACCAGCGTGGATCGAGCAGGAAAATAGAGTTAGTTCTCATTAAAGTTTAGATTAATTATGGATATTGAACTTGAGTCGACCCTTTAGAGTCGAACATTTGAATTAAAAAGAAGGGATTCTTTCAGAGGATCTGGGAAAAATGGATCGTTTATTTGAGCCATGACACCAACTAGATAAATGCCGAGCTAGATATTGGAAGATTGTGTTATATAGACAGTCAGACAGTCAAAATAGGCCCTCACCTCTCCTCCACCATTACACTGAGCACCGGCTCACCACAGGGCTGTGTGTTGAGCCCCATCCTTTACTCCCTCTACACTCACGACTGCGCCCCCACCCATCCCACCAACACCATCATCAAGTTCGCGGATGACACGACTGTGGTTGGACTCATCTCAGAAGGAGATGAGACAGCCTATAGGGATGAAATCCAAAGGCTGGCAGCATGGTGTTCAGTGAACAATCTGGTCCTGAACTCCTCCAAAACAAAGGAACTTATAATTGACTTTAGAAAAACCAGTGGAGATTACGACCCACTCTACATCAATGGGGTCTGTGTGGAAAGGGTACCAGCTTTCAGGTTCCTGGGTACGCACATCGCAGAGGATCTCACCTGGTCTACCAACACCATCACCACAGTAAAGAAAGCACAGCAGAGACTCCACTTCCTGAGGATCCTCAGGAAAACCAACCTGCAGGAGAAGCTCATGTTGTCCTTCTATCGCTGCTCCATCGAGAGTGTGCTGGCATACTGTATAACCACATGGTATGCCAGCTGCTCAGAAAAGGACAGGAAGGCCCTTCAGAGGGTCATCACGACGGCCCAGAAAATCATCGGCTGCTCACTGCCCTCCCTGGAGCACCTGTTCAGCCTACGCTGCCTCAGTAGAGCAGGCAAAATAATAAAAGATCCATCCCACCCCGGCCACCGTCTGTTTGTTCATCTGCCCTCTGGTCGACGTTTCAGGTCGATCAAATCCCGAACAGACTTAAGAACAGTTTTTACCCCAGGGCCATACGAGAACTGAACACTACCTTTGCACTAGGCAACACCGTTAAAAAATCTTGTACTTAAGATAATTGTATTTAATTGTATTTATGTATTTATTGTTTTTGCATTTATTGCATATATGTTTGTACGCACCGTCAGGATTGGCTATTTTTTAATTTCGTTGTACTCGTTGCAATGACAATAAATGAATAATATTATTATTATTATTAGATGGTATATTTGTGCGAATATTGAAATATCTCTAGATAACCAATCATTGTTACTTTTTAATATTTTATTTAGTAAGTGTACCACACTGTCTTATGCATATGCATATATTTATTTATTTATCTATCACCTTTATTTATTTATTCATTTTTGATGTTTTTCTTATTTTATTTTATTTATGTCGATGATGTACTGTTTTGTATATATCTCTGTGAAAAATCAATAAAATCTGATTGAAAAAAAGAAAGGATCCTTTATTTTACATCGTATCAAATGTAAAACATCGGGGTCAGATTTAATGTGATCATGTCACTGCTTATCCAGACCCATCACTGACCACACTGATAATGTCACTGCTTATCCAGACACATCACTGACCACACTGATAATGTCACTGCTTATCCACACCCATCACTGACAACACTGATAATGTCACTGCTTATCCAGACCCATCACGGACCACACTGATAATGTCACTGCTTATCCAGACCCATCACTGACCACACTTAGAATGTCACTGCTTATCCACACCCATCACTGACCACACCGATAATGTCACTGCTTATCCAGACCCATCACTGACCACACTGATAATGTCACTGCTTATCCAGACCCATCACTGACCACACTGATAATGTCACTGCTTATCCGGACCTATCACTGACCACACTGATAATGTCACTGCTTATCCAGACCCATCACGGACCACACTGATAATGTCACTGCTTATCCAGACCCATCACTGACCACACTTATAATGTCACTGCTTATCCAGAGAGAGAGAGAGCGAGGAATGTGGGAGAAAGAGGGGAGGAGTGTGGACGGAAAGGGAGGTGTGTGGGAGGTGAAAGGGGAGGAGTGGAAAGGAGGAGGATTGTGGGGAGAGAGAGCGGAGCGATGTGGAGAGGTGGAGGGGAGGGAGCAATGTGACGGGGAGAGAAGAAGTGGGCAAATATTGAGCGACGTGGGGAGAGCAGGAGGGGGAGAAATGGGGGGGAGGTCAATGCTTATCCAGACACATCATTGACCACGCTGATAATGTCACTGCTTATCCAGACCCATCACTGACCACACTGATAATGTCACTGCTTATCCAGACCCATCACTGACCACACTGATAATGTCACTGCTTATCCAGACCCATCACTGACCACACTGATAATGTCACTGCTTATCCGGAGAGAGAGAGAGAGAGAGAGAGTGAGGATTGTGGAGAGGAAGAGGGAAAGAGTGTGGAGAGTAAGGGAGGTGAGTGGGGAGAGAGGAAGGTGTGTGGGGAGAGAAAGGGGAGGAGTGGTGAGAAAGGAGGAGGGGTGTGGGAATGGAGGATGGGAAGAGAGGGGGTGTGGGGAGAGGAATTCAATACTGTGGGAAGAGAGAGAAGATAGGATGAATGTGGAGAGCGAGGGGGAGTGTGGTGGGAGAGAGGGGGAGTGTGGGTTAAATGACGGGGAGGAGTGTGGGGAAAGAGGTTTTAGGGGAGGGGAGGGAGGAGTGTGAGAGAGAGGGAGGAAGGATGGTATGGAAAGAGTGGAAGGATGGGGACAGGGAGGAGGGGAGAGAGAGGGATATGAGTGACTGGAGGGTGGTGGAGTATTGGGAGAGATAGAGGGGGTGTGGGGAGGGAGAGGGGGATGAGTATGGGCAGAGAGGGGGGTGTGCGTGGGGAGAGAGATGGGGAGGAATGTGGGTAGAGAGAGAGGGGGAGGAGTGTGGGGAGACAGAGGGGGAGGAGTAGTGAGTGTGTGGGGAGAAAGACGGAGTGTGGGGATGGAGAGTGAGAGGAGAGTGGGGAGAGAGGAGGTGCGGAGAGAGAGGGGGAGCAGTGTGGGGAGAGAGATTAGAGGAGTGTGGCAGGACAGAGATGAGTGTGGGGAGATAGTGGGGAGGAGTGTGGAGAGAGGGGACGAGGTGGGAAGTCAGAGGGTCGGAAAATTGGTGAGCAAGAAGGGGGATTAGTATGTGGGGAGAGTGAATGGGCGGAGGGGGAGGGAGAGAGGCAGAGAAAGTTAGGAGTGTTGGGGAGACGCATTATGTGTTACTCTATCACTTGTATGCCGGAGAAAGTTATTTACTCATTTTAACCACTGCCTATTAAAATGAAAATAACAAATAAATATGTCTGCGCCTGCCAATGCGGATAGAACAGGAAGATGCAGTGAGAGCTCATTGGAGATTAGATTAATTACTGATAATGTCACTGCTTATCCAGACCTATTGTGGAGGATTGTGGGGAGAGAGAGCGGAGCGATGGGGAGAGGTGGAGGGGAGGGAGCAATGTGACGGGGAGAGAAGAAGTGGGCAAATATTGAGCGACGTGGGGAGAGCAGGAGGGGGAGAAATGGGGGGGGAGGTCACTGCTTATCCAGACACATCATTGACCACGCTGATACTGTCACTGCTTATCCAGACCCATCACTGACCACACTGATAATGTCACTGCTTATCCAGACCCATCACTGACCACACTGATAATGTCACTGCTTATCCAGACCCATCACTGACCACACTGATAATGTCACTGCTTATCCAGACCCATCACTGACCACACTGATAATGTCACTGCTTATCCGGAGAGAGAGAGAGAGAGAGTGAGGATTGTGGAGAGGAAGAGGGAAGGAGTGTGGAGAGTAAGGGAGGTGAGTGGGGAGAGAGGAAGGTGTGTGGGGAGAGAGGAAGGTGTGTGGGGAGAGAAAGGGGAGGAGTGGTGAGAAAGGAGGAGGGGTGTGGGAATGGAGGATGGGAAGAGAGGGGGTGTGGGGTGAGGAATTCAATACTGTGGGAAGAGAGAGAAGATAGGATGAATGTGGAGAGCGAGGGGGAGTGTGGTGGGAGAGAGGGGGAGTGTGGGTTAAATGACGGGGAGGAGTGTGGGGAAAGAGGTTTTAGGGGAGGGGAGGGAGGAGTGTGAGAGAGAGGGAGGAAGGATGGTATGGAAAGAGTGGAAGGATGGGGACAGGGAGGAGGGGAGAGAGAGGGATATGAGTGACTGGAGGGTGGTGGAGTATTGGGAGAGATAGAGGGGGTGTGGGGAGAGAGAGGGGGATGAGTATGGGCAGAGAGGGGTGTGTGCGTGGGGAGAGAGATGGGGAGGAATGTGGGGAGAGAGAGAGGGGGAGGAGTGTGGGGAGACAGAGGGGGAGGAGTAGTGAGTGTGTGGGGAGAAAGACGGAGTGTGGGGATGGAGAGTGAGAGGAGAGTGGGGAGAGAGGAGGTGCGGAGAGAGAGGGGGAGCAGTGTGGGGAGAGAGATTAGAGGAGTGTGGCAGGACAGAGAGGAGTGTGGGGAGATAGTGGGGAGGAGTGTGGAGAGAGGGGACGAGGTGGGAAATCAGAGGGTCGGAAAATTGGTGAGCAAGAGGGGGATTAGTATGTGGGGAGAGTGAATGGGCGGAGGGGGAGGGAGAGAGGCAGAGAGAGTGAGGAGTGTTGGGGAGACGCATTATGTGTTACTCTATCACTTGTATGCCGGAGAAAGTTATTTACTCATTTTAACCACTGCCTATTAAAATGAAAATAACAAATAAATATGTCTGCACCTGCCAATGCGGATAGAACAGGAAGATGCAGTGAGAGCTCATTGGAGATTAGATTAATTACTGATAATGCAACTGCTTATCCAGACCTATCACTGACCACACTGATAACGTCACTGCTTATCCAGACCCATCACTGACCACACTGATAATGTCACTGCTTATCCAGACCCATCACTGACCACACTGATAATGTCACTGCTTATCCAGACCCATCACTGACCACACTGATAATGTCACTGCTTATCCAGACCCATCACTGACCACACTGATAATGTCACTGCTTATCCAGACCCATCACTGACAACACTGATAATGTCACTGCTTATACGGATCCATCATTGACCACACTGATAATGTCACTGCTTATCCGGACCTATCACTGACCGCACTGATAATGTCACTGCTTATCCAGACCCATCACTGACCACACTGACGTCACACACAGGTATGTTCTTTGTATCATCCATTCCAAGGACATCTCACATACTGTAACAACCAGCTACCCAGTTCCATCGCATGCTGCTCAAATATATTTTCACCACCTTTGACAACATTTGCCCCGTCCTGATTGGTACGGACACCTCTGAACTCACTGGTGGTTTCACTTCCCATCTGCGTATGATTCTGAACACACTTACACTACAAATGATCACACAAATACAGAAAAATCAAGACTTAACTGCTCTTCCAAGTTCCAGTGCTCTCCTCAGTTGTACTTCAAATATCTGCAAGGCCTTTTTGTGTAGTTCTGGTCATCATATTATAGATATGATGTCCTGTTGCCAGAGACAGTGCGGAACAGATTCACCAGGATGTTATCTGGAATGGACAGCGTTAGTTTGAAGACATAATCAATTGGCTGGGCTTGGTTTTCTTGGAGCGCAGGAGGATGAGGGGTAATCTCATAGACGTGTTTTAGATCATGAAAGGAATAGATCGGGTAGATGCTCAGCTTCTCCTGCCCTGAGTAGGAGAATCGAGGTCCAGAGGACATACGTTTAAGTTGAAGGGAAAATGATTGAATAGGAATCTGAGGGGTAACCTTTTCACACAATGGGTGGTGGATGTATGGAACAAACTGCCTGAGGAGGTATTTGAGGCAGGGGCTATCCCAATATTTGTGAAACAGTTAGACAGGTTGGGTATATGAATAGGACAGGTTTGGTGGGATATGGACCAAATGCAGACAGGTGGAACTAATGTAGATGGGGCCTGTTTGCTGGTGTGGGCAAGTTGGGCCGAAGTGCCTGTTTCCACACCATATCACTCTATGACTCTATGAGTACAGGGCTGAACTACCTCCCCTGGCAGTTCGTTCCACACCCCCCCCCACCCTTTGTGTGAAAAATACCCCTCAGGTTCCGATTAAATCCCCCCCACCTCATCTTAAACCTAGCCCCCCTGGTTCTTGATTCCCCTTCTCTGTGCATCTACCAGATCTATTCCTCTCATTATATTGTCCAGCTGTAGAAGATCATCCCTCATCCTCCTGCAGCAAGGGATATAGTACTAGCCTATATGCACCAAGGGATATAGTACTAGCTTATATGCACCAAGGGATATAGTACTAGCCTATATGCACCAAGGGATATAGTACCAGCCTGCTGAACCTGTCCCTCCAGATCAGGCCCACTGTTCCTGGTAACATCCTCGTAAATCTCATCTATCACCTTTCCAGATTGACACCATCTTTCCTGTATCATGGTGCACACAACAGAACACATTATTCCAAATGCGGCCTCACCAACGTCTTACACAACGGCAACATAACCTCCGTATATCTATACACAATGCTATGACTGAAGACGGCCAATGTTACAAAAGTCTTTTTGACCACACAATCAACCTGTGACGCTACATTCAAAACACCATGTACCTGTCGTCCTAGATCCCTCTGCTCTACAGTTAATTCACCTTTCTGCCTCGGTTCCAGGTCATCGGTACTGACACTTCTGAACTCACTGATGGTTTCACCTCCCATGTGCGTCTGATTGTGAATAAACTTGCACTACAGCTGATCATCCAAATAAAGAATAATCAAGACTTAACTGCTCCTCCAAGTGCAGCGCTCTCCTCGGTTGTACTTCAAATATCTGCGAGGCCCTTTTGTGTAGTTCTGGTCACCATATTACACAAATGATGTCCTATTGCCAGAGGCAGTGCGGAACAGATTCACCAGGATGTTTTCTGGAATGGACAGCGTTAGTTTGAGGACAGATTTGATCAGGTGGGATTGATCTCATTGGAGCAATAATGCAGATGGACGACCTTACTGAGGCTTCTAAAATTATGTCAACTACAGCAGGATTGAGTAGATGGTCACAGTTATTTCCCAGGCTGGGAGAATCTAAACCCAGAGAACGTACGTTTAATCGAAAGGGGAGAGATTTAAGGTAATTCTGACTTCAACGATGGAGCAATCTTTTCTTTTGAGACGGTGGGGACAGATACCATCTCAGCAAATAAACAGCATTTGGACAGCCGTTTGTTTCGGATGGAAATGTACGGATCTGGGACAAATACAGGTGAATGAGATTACCGTAGATAGGACGAGTCGGGCCGAAGGGCCTGTTTCCCTGCTGTTCCCATGACTGGAATCAGCGGTTCTGTAATCTCTAATGTGCTCTGTCATCGGTCTCCCCAGTTGTAGCCACATAGCGGACACATCACTGACTGCACAGCAGTGGCGATGCTGTATTGGGTGGTGGTGTCATCAACAACGGAGACACATTGTTCATTTCCCTCGCCAGTGTGCAACATGTTCTTCACTCTCCTCAAACTAAACTCCAGCCTGGAAATCCGAGGAATTAAATGCCATTAGGTGTCGAATTTTATCAAACTTGCAGTTTAAGCAACAACATGATATAAATGCCTGTCATACACGTTGGTCATTTTAATATGTCTCTGATCATTGAAGTGTTTTTTTCAGTTTCTATGTGAGCCAGTTTTTCACAGCAGGAAGGGAGAAATGCTCTCTTGTATTATTAATAAATAGACACAGAAATACAGACTGAGTGTGTGTGAGAGTTTGCTTAAATTCACTGGAATTTAGGATGAGAGGGGATCTTGTAGAACATATACAATTTTGTGGAAGGGTCTCCACCCATTCCTTGTCCCCAGAGATACTGCCTGTCGCGCTGTGTTACTCCGGCTTTTTGTGTCAGTCTTCGGTTTAAACTAGCATCTGCAGTTCCTTCTTACACATATACAATTCTTAAGGGATTGGACAGGTTAGATGCAGGAAAAATGTTCACGATGTTGGGGGAGTCCAGAACAGGGATCACAGTTTAAGAATAAGGGGTAGCTCAATTGTTACTGAGATAAGGAAAAACTGATCTGTCATCGGCCTCCCCAGTTGAGATGAATTGTAAATCTGTGGAATACTCTGCCACAGAAGGCAGTGGAGGCCAATTCACAGGAGGTTTTCAAGAGAGATTCAGATATAGCTCTTCGGGCTAACGGAATAAAGCTGCATGGGGAGAAAGCAGGAACGGGGTACTGATTTAGGATGATTGGCCGTGATCATATTGAATGGCGGTGCCGGCTCAAAAGGCCAAATGGCCTACTCCTGCAAGTATTGCCTATGTTTCTATGTTTCTAAACCACTGTGGACAGCCCAGACAGGTGAGTTGGTCATTCACTCTCAGACAGACTTTGCTGTCAGGTCTGTGGGTTTGAATTAGCATCAACCTGTCAACTGGTCTGAAGTAGTTCAATAAAAAATAAACCACAGATTAAACAGAATCTTGTGTTCAACGGCTGGAACTAATATTCCCCACTGGGTGAATGGCACAGCTCAATTGCTCAACTCTCCCTAGCTCAGATCTGAAGCTGCATTTTAATTTTCAGCATTATGTGTTATTCTTTAAATTATATGCCGGAGAGAGGCAATTAGTATTTATAACCATTGTTAATTAAGGTGAAAATCACAAATGAATGCATCTTCACCTGCCGTGTTTACCAGCGTGGATAGAGCAGCAAGATGGAGTTAGTGATCATTCCAGATGAGATTAATTACAGATACTGAACATACGTTAACCCTTTATAGCCAAACATATGCAATAATGTAAAACACAGGTTTGTTATCCACTTTCGTATGAAATACAAAACACGGGAGTTAAGATGAAATGGAAGCATCGCAACCTGATGCATAGACACAGAAACATAGAGAAATAGAAAATAGGTGCAGGAGTGGGCCATTCGGCCCTCGAGCCAGTACCATCATTCAACATAATCATGGCTGATCATCCAAAATCAGTACCCCGTGCCCGCTTTCTCCCCATATACCTTGTTCCCGTTACCCGAAGAGCATTATCTAACTATGCCTTGAAAACATCCGGTGAATTGGCCTCCACTGCCTTCTGTTGCAGAGAATTCCACAGGTTCACAATTCTGCGTGAAAATGTTTTTCCTCACCTCAGTCCTAAATAGTCTAACACTTATTCTTAAACTGTGACCCCTGGTTCTGGACTCCTCCAACATCGGGAACATTTTCTGCATCTAGTCTACCCAATCCCTTTATAATTTTATGTTTCTATTAGCTCAGTCCGCCTTAACCAGCCTGATCTCCCGGTGGCTGAGCACGTCAACTACCCGTCCCACTCCCAGTCTGACCTTTATGTCATGGGCCTCCTCCAGTGCCATAGTGAGGCCCATCGGAAATTGGAGGAACAGCACCTCATATTTCGCTTGGGCAGCTTGCAGCCCAGCGGTATGAACATTGACTTCTCCAACTTTAGATAGTTCCTCTGTCCCTCTCTTCCACACCCCTTCCCAGTTCTCCCTCTATCTTCCTGTCTCCACCTATATCCTTCCTTTGTCCCGCCCCCCTGACATCAGTCTGAAGAAGGGTCTCGACCCGAAACGTCACGCATTCATTCTATCCTGAGATGCTGCCTGACCTGCTGCGTTACTCCAGCATTTTCTGAAATAAATACCTTCGATTTGTACCAGCATATGCAGTTATTTTCTTACACTTATGTTTCTATTAGATCGTAAGATCAGTGATAATGTCACTGCTTCTCCAAACCCATCACTGACCACACTGATAATATCACTGCTTATCCAAACCCATCACTAACCACACTGATAATATCACTGCTTATCCAGACCCATCACTGACCACACTGATAATGTCACTGCTTATCCAGACCCATCAGTGACCACACTGATAATGTCACTGCTTATCCAGACCCATCACTGACCACACTGATAATGTCACTGCTTATCCAGACCCATCAGTGACCACACTGATAATGTCACTGCTTATCCAGACCCATCACTGACCACACTGATAATGTCACTGCTTATCCAGACCCATTACCTACTTCACTGAAATCACACACATGTACTTTCTGTGAATCATGCATTCCAAGGACATCTCACATAACAACCAGTTCCCAGTTCCGTCGCACAATGCTCAGATATATTTTCACCAGTGAAACCATTGACAACATTGGCCTCGTGCTGAGCCACTGTAGATGATTGGACATGTATGCAGTTTACCGATCAATGGCTAACCATTCAACAGAACTGCTAACTGTTGATGTTTTAAAAAAGTATGATTTACATGATTTGTCTTGAAGTGGATGATCAGCCATGATCACAATGAATTGCGGTGCTGGCTCGAAGGCTCTAATGGCCTCCTCCTGCACCTATTTTCTATGTTTCTATGCTTCTATATTTCTAAGTGAATCTGTTCTCCGATCCCAGGACAGAGATCCATGGACAAGTGTGGAATATCTTACTGCACTATTTGTGCACACACCCTCCAGTTATAGAGACAGAGTCATAGAATCTTACTGAGGCTTCGGCCCAGCCTGCCCACACCGGCCAACATGTCTCCTCCACACTAGTTCCACCTGCCTGCGATCGGCACATTTTCCTATCAATGGCTTATCCATGCACCTGTCTAAATGTTCCTGAAAGGTTGCGAGAGTACTTTTATGTTAGCACCTTTATTTCGTACATTTTATAGTGAGTAATTTTAGTACCTATGTACCTGAAAGTACCTTTTATAGTTAGCTTTTTGAAGACGTGACCAAAAAGGTCGATCAGGTCAGAGCTGTAGATGTTGTATATTTGGACATCAGCATAGTATTCGAGAAGGTTCCTAGTGGTAGCCTGCTCTTGAAGGATAGATCGCATGAGATTCAAGGAGAGATAGCTTAATGGATAGCACATTGGCTTCATGGAAGGATGCAGAGGGTTATGATGGAAGGTTGCTTCTCGGACTGGACCCCAGTGATTAGTGTCGTCCCTCAGGGTTCGATGCTGGGCCAGTTACTGTTTGTCGACTATATGAAAGATTTGGATGAGAAAACACAGCAGCAAGAATAGCAAGTCTGCAGATGATACAATAGTAGGTTGTTTTGCGGAAACCAGTGAAGATGGTTGTAATGAAGTGCAATAGGATCTTGACCGAGTAGCCAAGTGTACCGAGGAATGGTTGATGCAATTTAATGCAGATAAATGTGAGAAACATAGAAACATAGAAAATAGGTGCAGAAGGAGGCCATTTGGCCCTTCGAGCCAGCAGCGCCATTCATTGTAATCATGGCTGATCATCCACATTCAGTTACCCGTGCCTGCCTTCTTCACAACTTGCTTGATTCCGATAGCCCCTAGAGCTCTATCTAACTCCCTTTTAAATTCATCCAGTGTATTGGCCTCCACTGCCTTCTGTAGCAGAGAATTCCACAAATTCACAACGCTCTGGGTGAAGGGGTTTTTCTCACCTCAGCTTTAAATGCACCCCCCTCTTTATTCCTAGACTGTCGTCCCTGGTTCTGGACTCCCCCAACATCGGGAACATCTTTCCTGCATCTAGCTTGTCCAGATCTTTTATTATTTTATACGTTTCTATAAGATCCCCTCTCATACTTCTCAATTCCAGTGAATAGAAGTCCAGTCTTTCCTATCTTTCCTCATGTGACGGTCCGGCCATCCCAGGGATTGATCTAGTAAAACTCTACCCTGCCTCAATCGCAAGGATGTTCGTCCTCAAATTAGGAGACCAAAACTGCACACAATATTCCAGATGTAGTCTCACCACTGACCTATACAAATGCAAAAGGTCCTCTTTACTCCTATAGTCCAATCAAATTATAGTATTGCAAAGTGAGGTATTGCATTTTGAGAAATCTATCAAGGGCAGGACCGACCCAGTGAATGGTAGGGCTCTGGGTAGTGTTGTAGGGCAGAGGGATCTAGGAGTGCAGGTGCACAGTTCCTTGAAGGCGGAGTCACAGGTAGATCTGGTGGTCAAAAAGGCTTTTGGCACATTGGTCTTTATCAGCCAGAGTATTGAGTATGGATGTTGGGAGGTCATGTTGCAGTAATATAAGACCTTCGTGAGACCGCATTTGGGATATTATGTTCTGTTCTGGGTACCATGCTATAGGAAAGATGCTGCCAAACTGGAAACTTTACCGGTACATTTTACGAGGATGGTGCCAGGGTCTGACCTGTAGGAAGAGGTTGAGTAGGCTGGGACTCCATTCCTTGGAGCGCAAGAGGAAGAGGGGTGATCTTATTTAGGTGTATTCGGTCATGAGAGGAATTGATCGGGTAGATGCACAGAGTCTCTTGCCCTGAGCGGGAAAATCGAGCTCCAGAGGACATCAGTTTAAGGTGATTAAGAAAAGATTTGATTGGAATCGGCGGGGTAACTTTTTCACACAAAGGGTGATGGATGTATGGAACAAGCTGCCAGAGGAGGTAGTTGAGGCAGGGACAATCCCAACATTTAAGAAATAGTTAGACAGGTACATGAATAAGACTGGTTTCGAGGGATATGGATGAAACGCAGGCAGGTGGGAGCAGGGACATGTTGGATGGTGTGGGCAAGTTGGGCCGAAGGACCTGTTTCCACAACGTATCACTCTATGATAATGAGTACCGGCCTGAAAAACCTCTTCTGGCAACTCGTTCCATACACTCACCACACTTTGTGTGAAAAATTACCCCTCAGGTTCCGATTAAACCCCCCGCCCTTCTGAAACCGCTGTTCCCTGGTTTTTGCTTCCCCTAGTCTGTGCGTCTGCCAGGTGTATCCCTTTCATTATTTTGTTCACCTCTAAAAGATCATCCCAGATAATCCTGTGCACCAAGGAATAAAGTACCAGCCTGCTGAATCTATGTCTGTAGATCAGGCCCTGCAGTCCTGGCAACATCCTCCTAAATCTTCTCTGCACGCTTTCCAGATTGACACCATTTTACCGATACTATGGTGCCCAACACTGAACAGAATAATCTAAATACGGCCTGACCAACGTCTTATACAACTGCAACATGACCTCCCAACTTCAAAACTCAATGCTCTCGCTGATGAAGGCCAATGTGCCAAAATCCCTTTTGACCAAACTGTTTACCTGTGACGCTACCATCAACGCACTGTGTACCTGTCGTGCTAGATCCCTCTACTCTACAGTTAATGCATCTTTTGGTCTCGGTTCCAGCTCATCGGGACTGACACCCCTGAATTCACTGATGGTTTCACTTCCAATCTGCGTCTGATTCTGAACAAACCTGCACTGCAGCTGAACATGAAAATAAAGAAAAATCAAGACTTAACTGCTCCTCCACGTGCAGCGGCCTCCTCAGTTGTACTTCAAATATCGACGAGGCCCTTTTGTGTAGTTCTGGTCACCATATCATGGAAATGATGTCCTATTGCCAGAGAGAGTGCGGAACAGATTCACCAGGATCTAATCTGGTTGGTGTCAAGTTAGGAACAGGGGACGTACAACGAGACCTGGGTGTCCTAGTGCATCAATCATTGAAAGGAAGCATGCAGGTACAGCAGACAGCGAAGAAAGCCAATGGAATGTTGGCCTTCATAACAAGAGGAGTTGAGTATAGGAGCAAAGAGGTCGTTCTGCAGTTGTACAGGGCCCCAGTGAGACCGCACCTGGAGTACTGTGTGCAGTTTTGGTCTCCAAATTTGAGGAAGGATATTCTTGCCAATGAGGGCGTGTAGCGTAGGTTTACTAGGTTAATTCCCGTAATGGCGGGACTGTCATATGTTGAAAGACTAGAGCGACTAGGCTTGTATACACTGGAATTTAGAAGCATGAAAGGAGATCTTATCGAAACGTATAAGATTATTAAGGGGTTGGTCACGTTAGAGGCAGGAAACATGTTCCCAATGTTGGGGGAGTCCAGAACAAGGGGCCACATTTTAAAAATAAGGGGTAGGCCATTTAGAACTGAGATGAGGAAAAACTTTTTCAGTCAGAGAGTTGTGAATCTATGAAATTCTCTGCCTCAGAAGGCAGTGGACGCCAATTCTCTGGAGGGGCAGGGTATCATAGGTAATATAGTAATATCAACACAATGTCATTTGGACAGGTACATGAGGAGAATGGTTTAGAGGGAGATTATTCATATGCCGGTAAATGGGAATAGTTCAGATGAACTAAAATTCACCATCCCTCCCCATGAAACTCGGCAACCTTTGTCCGAAATTTGCGCCAGGTACATCACTAACAGGAAAACTGCTTTTAAATGGCCCTTGGATATTTTGTTACCACTGAACTCTAGCCTTGAAATGAGGGGATTTGCCTGTCATATACATTGGTCATTTTTAATAACAGTCCCTGATCATTGAAGTGTTTACTTCAGTTTCTGCGAGTGCCAGATTTGCACTGCATGATGGGAGATATGCTCTCTTGAATGACTTGATAAATAAGCACATAAATGAAGTCTACGTGTGTGGCAGCTTTCTCTGTGCCGCTGTGTGGAAAGCCCAGACGGATGAGTTGGTCATTTACCCTCAGACCGACCTTGCTGTCTGGTCTGTGGGTTTGAATTCACATCTACCTGTCACCTGGTCAGAAGCAGTTCACAACAAAATAAACTGCGGATTGAACAGAGCCACAGCTAGTGTTCACCGGCTGGAAATAATATTCCCCACTGGGCGAATGGCACAGAATATTAACACAACTTTTCCATTCTCAGGTCTGAAGCTGCATTTTAACTTTCAGCATTATGTGTTATTATTTCAAGTGTATGCCGGAGAGAGTTAATTAGCATTTCTAACCTGTGTTAATTAAGAAGAAAATAACAAATTAATGCATCTTCTCCTGCCGTGTTTACCAGAGTGGATAGAGCAGAAAGATGGAATTAAAGCTCATTGATGATGAGATTAATTATGGATACTGAACCTTCGTTAACCCTTTAGAGTCCAACATTTGAAATAAAAAGAAAGGATTCTTATTTTACATCATGTCAAATGTAAAACATCGGGGTCAGATTTAATGAGATGAGAGTCACTCCTCATCTAGACGCATCAATGACCACACTGATAATGTCACTGCTTATCCGGACCCATCACTGACCACACTGATAATGTCACTGCTTATCCGGACCCATCACTGACCACACTGATAATGTCACTGCTTATCCAGACCCATCACTGACCACACTGATAATGTCACTGCTTATCCATACCTATCACTGACCACACTGATAATGTCACTGCTTATCCAGACCCATCACTGACCACACTGATAATGTCACTGCGTATCCAGACCCGTCACTGACCACACTGATAATGTCACTGCTTATCCAGACCCATCACTGACCACACTGATAATGTCACTGCTTATCCAAACCCTTCACTGACCACACTGATAATGTCACTGTTTATCCAGACCCATTAATGACCACACTGATAATGTCACTGCTTATCCAGACCCATCACTGACCACACTGATAATGTCACTGCTTATCCAGACCCATCACTGACCACACTGATAATGTCACTGTTTATCCATGATGACTTGGACAGGTTGAGTGAGTGGGCAGGTGCATGGCAGATGCAGCATGACGTAGATAAATGTGGGGTTATCCACTATGGCGGCGAAAACAAAGACGGAAATTATTATCTCAATGGTGTCAGATTCTGGAAAAGGAAAGAACCAGGGGCCACGGTCCAAGAATAAAGGGGTGGACATTTAAAACTGAGGTGCAAAAAAAATAATCACCCAGATAGTTGTGACTTTGTGGAATTCTCTGCCACAGAAGACAGTGGAGGCCAAATCACTGGATGCATTTAAAAGTGAGTTGGACAGAGCTCTTGGGGCTAGCGGAATCAAGGGATATGGGGAAAATGCAGGCACGGGTTACTGATTGTGGATGATCAGCCATGATGACAATGAATGGCGATGCTGGCTCGAAGGGCCAAATGGCTACCTCCTGCACCTATTGATCTATGTTTCTATGTCTCTAATACCCGTTCACTATGTGCCGTCCATTTAATCGACCGGGGCAATTCACCGCAACCATCGTGTCCACATACCACGCAAAGTCAACACCAAGATGGCAGCGGATGAATTATACTCGGTCATGAACTCTCTTTAAGAACCAAACCCTATGGTACTGTTCATCATTTGCGATGAACTCAACCAATCTAGCTTCAGGAATGCACAGGTAACTAAAATCAACAACTCTCTCTCTCCCCCAGCCCATCCCCCTCGGCAGGGCTTAAGCACGACCTAGTAAGTACGTCTACACGACCAGTAAGTATGCCTGCCGTTCCATTTGTCGCTATCGTTTGTCATCCGATCATCTATTGGTGGTGCTCCTGCTGGCATTCAGAAAGATTTAAGAACGAAGCACCAACGAAAAGAGCAACACATCAGTGGTCTGAGGAGACCGGGGTCTCCATTAGATCTCCCCTCAGTCGATGAAGTGGAACTCTTATTAAGCTATTTGCAGTTTCACACAGCGAAGGCACAGTAATCGGTCCGATTGGATAAGCGTTGGGGAACATTGCGTCGTAATATGAAGGCGCATTATCAGGAAATCAACTCAATCGAAGACCGGGCTGCATACAAAAACTGTGGCAAATCTCAATAATCAGCAGTTAATGGACGACGAAACAAATCTCCGTCATCAAACAATATAAATCTTTAATTTCAAAAGAGAATACAGATGCTGTAATCTTGAACAAAGAGACATAACTCAGCGGGTCATGCAGCATCCGTAGAAGCAGCTGACGTAAGTTGAAGATTCGGGGCCATGAGACGGAGCAGAAGGCATCAATGATTAGAAAGTTGGAAATTAAATGATGGGGCCGATCAATGGCAACATGTGAATTTTCCTGTGTAGTGTAGTGCATGGCTGGGGATCAGAGTGAAGATGTTCCGTCTGCCTGTACGGGAGGACTGGATGAAGCTCATGACGGAACAGATGGGGAGTGAAGAGAGAGGTTCCATTGAATGGAATAGACAGAGAGCGGGTGGTGAACAGAATGGCGTCACTTGGTGTTAAATGTTATCTGGGCATGTTGGGATCTCTCCTCGTCTGGGGTGGGAATCTGCAATAAAGGGATCAGGAATATGCACTTCCGTTTGCAGGGCAACGGGTCATGAATGGAAATTCCATCCCCGATGCAAAGACGACCTCACAGTGAGTAATAATTGCCTATGGGATCCATTTTACTCCAGAACACCTTCCTGCATCATTTATAGGTTCAAGGTGAATGTGGAAAAGTTTAGTAGGAACCTGGTGGGTAACTTTTTCACGCAAAGGATGGTGGATGTATGGAACAAGCTGCCAGAGGAGGTCATTGAGGCTGGGACTGTCCAAACATGTAAGAAGCAGTTAGACAAGTACATGGATCGGACAGATTTGGAGGCATATGGGCCAAACGCGGCCAGGTGGGAGTCGTGTAGCTGGAACATGTTGGCCGGTGTGGGCAAGTTAGGCCGAATGACCTGTTTCCACTGTACCATTCTATGACTATGAATCTATGCAGGAATTGCTATCAGAATTAAGTATCTGTATTAAACATTAACACCTCTCACCTTAAACCCATGCCCTATCGTGCTTGATTTTCCTACCCTGTTAAATAGACTGTGCATTCACTCAATTTATTCCCCTCATACCCATTTCGCCTGTAGAGGTCACCTCTCAGGCACATGTGCTCCTGATTGATTACCAGCGGGAAAGACAGCCAGATAGCGTGTTAGCTTTCTAGATAGCCAAATACCTGCATTGCTAGATAGCTTGAATGCTAGACAGATGGATGGTGTGATAGTGTGATAGCTGGATCTCTGCATAGCAAAGATAGTAGCTAGTTGCGTAGGCAGCTCTTTGTGGAGTGCGGTCTCTCGCTGGCTCGCTCTCGGGGGGGAGGGTGAAAGGGAGAACGAGAGAGACCTATTTCGATCTAGCTAGATAGCTCATTAATCACTATAAAACTTTCTTGCGATCTGGCTCGTGAGCTGTCTACTGGTATAGCTGGCTAGATGCCTAGCTCTCACTAACCATCTAGCAAAGCTCCATCAAGCTAAACCGCTATCTGGCCGCCAAAGCTGTTGGCTAACAATCTAGTTATCTAGTTATCTATCTCTCTAGCCCTCAGGCAAGTTAGTGACCTAGCTATGTTGCTACCAAAATAGTTAGCTCTTTACCTATCATTCAAGCTATATCGAGTTGGATTGCTAGCCAGCAGGATAGACTGCCAGACAGCGTGTCAGCTATCTCGCTAGCAAGATAGTGAACTAACTAGATAGCTATCTACATGCAATGCTAGACAGCTAGAAAGCTGGATATCTGTATATCAGCTATCAGCGAGATAGCTGGAGATATTGATAGTAAATAGGTAGCTCTCTATCTAGGCAGCTATTTGAGGGGTGCGCTCTCTCTCTCTCTCTCTCTCTCTCTCTCTCTCTCTCTCTCTCTCTCTCTCTCTCTCTCTCTCTCTCTCCCATCCTCTGTGGGCCTCGTGAGAGAGGGAGATCTTGTTGAGTGGGGACGATAGGTGAGCCATGATAGAATGCAGAAGTGGACTCGATGGGCCTTGGTGCAATAACTCTGCTGCTATGACTTTTGTACCAGTGTTCTTTTTTAACAGTGCACTGCTGCATCCTCACAAAGCGCACCTCAGTGCATGTACAGTGGGAATAGACTGTCACATCGCTCTCCCGTGGATGAACATCAGCAGCACTCGGCAACATCCACACACAGCGCACCTCAGTGCATGTACAGTGGGAATATACTGTCACAGCGCCCTCCCCTGGATGAACATCAACAGTACAATGCAACATCGAGGCACAACAGCCCTCACTGTCTGTACAATATAAGTGCATCGCAGCATCAGCATTGCTTATGATGGACCTTGAGTTCCCAATGCGAAACACGCAAATCGTGGTAGTACGTTTAGAGTAATAAATAAGCCACGTAGAATGCTTGCTATATTTGACCGAGTCATTGAATATGAGTCAGATGTCAATATTCAACTTTAGAGAACTTTACTTCGGCCGCTTTTGCAGCATTGTGCACAGTTATGTTCGCTCTCGTACACAAAGGATATGGGCGCTTCGGAAATCGTGTTCAAGACGTTTACAAGAACATCGCCTGGAGCGTATGAACAACCAGACGTTGGACTGATTCATCGGAGTTCGGGCAGTAACCTGATAGATCGATAGCAAATTATGAGAGGCAAAGATATGGTAAACAGTCAGAACATTCTTGTCAAGATGGAAATATCAAGTATTGAGGGCCACCCCTTTATGGTGAAAGGGATGAAGTTTAAACGAGGTGTGCGGGGAAAGCAAGGGGCACTATGTCCATCGAACGCAATACCGCAGGTGGGCATTGGGTGATAAGGAATAGGAGTAGAATTAGACCATTCGGCCAATCGTCTTATCCGCCAATCTTTTGCCCTCCAAACCCCATTCTCCTGCCTTCTCCCCATAACTTCTGATACCTGTATTAATCAAGAATCTTTCTGTCTACGCCTTTAAATATCCACTGACGTGACGTACACAGCCTGTTGTGGCAAATAATTCCACAAATTCATCACCTTCTGACCAAATAAATTTCTGATCATCTTCAAAAGAGAACGTAGATCTTGTCCGAGACGCTCCCACAGGTCGAAACATACTTTCCACATCCACTGGATCTAAACCATTCACATATCTGTATATTTCAATGAGGTCCACCCTCATACTTCTAAACTCCCAGTGCAAGCCGGGAGCCGACGTACGCTCGCCATAGTTTAACTTATTGCTGGGATCATTCTTGTAAACCTCCTCTGGACCCTCTCCAGAGCCAGCACACCTCCCCTCTGATATGGTGCCCAGAATTGCTCACAATATTCCAAATGCGGCCTTCCCAGCGCCTTGTATAGCCTCAACATTACATCCGTGTTTCTGTATACAAGTCCTCTTGAAATAAATGCAAGCAATGAGTTTGCTTCCATTAGACAATAGACAATAGAAAATAGGTGCAGGAGTAGGCCATTCGACCCTTCGAGCCAGCACCACCATTCCATGTGATCATGGCTGATCATTCTCACGGAAAATTTGGGAATCCTTAACCAGCACTCCCAAGTCCCTTTGCACTTCCGATTTATGGATTATTTCCCACTTAGACAATAGTCTACCCCATTATTCCTACTACCAAATACTCCGCACTTTGCTACACTATATTCCATCTGCCACTTCTCTACTTCTAACGGCTGCGGCTCGCTGGCAGTCTGTTCATCTTTTTTCCTTTTTTTTTGTTGTGTGTCGGTGTTGGGATGGTTTTTGTTTTTGTTTTTTGGCTGTGTATGTGTGGGGGGGGGGGTGGGGTGGGGGGTGGTGGGGGAAACCTTTCCTTTTTAGGTCTCTACCTCACGGCGCGGGGCGCGACTCGGCCGCGGGCCTTCCATCGCCCGCGGGACCTTCCATCGCCCAGTGCGGCTAGGCCGCGGGAATTAGCAGCGCTGGTGCGGCTCGGCCGCGGAACCTAACATCGCCCGGCGCGGCCGCGGGACGGTTCAGCACCAGGTGCGGCTCGGCCGCGGGGCATTCCATCGCCCGGCGCGGCTCGGCCGCGGGACTTTACATCGCTGGTGCGGCTCGGCCGCGGGACCTAACATCGCCCGGCGTGGCTCGGCCGCGGGACTTTACATCGCTGGTGCGGCTCGGCCGCGGGACCTAACATCGCCCGGTGCGGCTCAGCCGCGGGACTTAGCAGCGCACGGTACGGCCGCGGGGCCTTCCATCGCCGGCTCGGCCGCGGGACTTTTCAGCACCCGGTGCGGCTCGGCCGCGGGGCCTTCAATCGTTCGGCTCGGCCGCGGGACTTTTCAGCTCCCGGTGCGGCTCGGCCGCGGGGACTTCCATCCCCTTGCTGGGACTGTGCGGGTCGGTCGGGGACGAGCTGTCTGTCCGTGGGCATGGGGAAGAGTGGAAGTTTTGTTGCCTCCATCACAGTGAGGGGGTGTTTGGAGTCACTGTGATGGATGTTTGTGTTGGGGTCATGTGTCTTGTGTTCATTTTTTTTGTGTGTGACTGCAATGTAATTTCGTTCGGTACCTCTGTACCGAATGACAAATAAAGCTCTGTATTCCCCCAACATGTCCAAGTCCTTCTGCAGAGTCCATGCTTTCTCTAAACTACCTGCCCTTCCACCTCTTTTCGTAACCTCCGCAAACTTGGCCACAAAGCCTTCAATCCCCTCGTCCAAATCATAATATAAAACGTGGAGTAGCGGACAAACACCGATCCTTGAAGATCTCCACTAGTTACTGTTAGCCAACGAGAAAAAAAATCCCCCTTTATTGCCACTCTTTGTCTTCTGCCATCCAGCCAGCCAGTTATCCATGCTGGTGTTTGCCCTTTGACACCGTTGGCTCTCATCTTCCTAAGCAGCCATCTTGTGACACCTGGTCAAAGGTTTTCTGAAAATCAAAGTTAACAACATCTACTGTCTCTCCTTTGGCTGTATTGCTATTTACTTCTTCAAATAATTCCAGCAAATTTATCAAACACGACCTTCCCTTCACAAAGCCATGCCAACTTATGCCTATTTCATCGTGCACTTATAAATACTCTGTCACATCATCCTGTATAACGGGTCCTAAAATCTTACCACCCACTCCACTGGTGTTGGAGGCAGATACAATAGTGATATTTAAGACAAGTTCAGATTTTCAGGTAATGAAGGGATATGCATTGTGAGAAGGCAGGTAAGGTTGGTCGTCTCGTGTTCGGCACAGCTATTATTAGCCGAAAGTCCTGCCGTGCCTTGTACTTCGTGTAGGAACGAAATGCAGATGCTGGTTTAAATGGAAGGTAGACACAAAATGCTGGTGTAACTCAACGAGACAGGCAGCACCTCTGGAGAGAAAGAATGGGTGACGTTTCGGGTCGAGACCCTTCTTTAGACTGATGTCGGAGAGGTCGGCGGGAAAGAGATAGA
Organism: Rhinoraja longicauda; assembly: GCF_053455715.1. NCBI lineage: Eukaryota > Metazoa > Chordata > Chondrichthyes > Rajiformes > Arhynchobatidae > Rhinoraja > Rhinoraja longicauda. Next base: position 10,823 of record NW_027602546.1, on the reverse strand, counting down.
ATTTTGTTGGAGACAGTGAGACTGGTGGGAGAGCTGGGAAGGAGGAGGGATGGAGAGAGAGGGAAAGAAAGGGCTAATTGAAGTTAGATAAGTCGATGTTCATATCGCTGTTATGTTAACTGCCCAAGCGAAGTATGAGGTGCTGTTCCTCCAATTTGCGCTGGGCCTCACTCTGACAATGGATGCCCAGGACAGAAAGTTCAGATTGGGAATGGGGAAGCGGGGGTGAGTTAAAGTGCTGAGCAACCGGGAGATCAGGTAGGACTGTGTGGAGCTGTTCAGCGAAACGATCGTCGAGCTTGCGCTTGGTCTCTCCGATATCACTCCATCAGTACTATCCAACAGTATACCGTTACACCAGTACTACCCCACAGTGCGTCACTCCATCAGTACTATCCCACAGTATACCATTGCACCAGCACTACCCCACAGTGCGTCACTCCATCAGTACTATCCGACAGGAAACCATTACATCAGTACTATCCTACAGTGCGTCACTCCATCAGTACTATCCCACAGTATACCGTTACACCAGTACTACCCCACAGTGCGTCACTCCATCAGTACTACCGCAGAGTGTCACTACCAATTCTATCCCACATTATGTCATAACAACAGTACTACCGCATAGTGTGTCACTATATCAGTAATACCCCAGAATGTGCCATTACATCAATAATACCCTACGTTAGGTCTCTCATCAATACTACTTCACAGTCTACCACTCCATCAGTACTACATGTTACTCCATTAGTCGTACCCAAGAGCGTGTCACTCTCATCAGTACAACCCCACAGTATGTCATTCCATCATTTCTTCCCGACGGCGTTTCACTGTGTCAGTACCACCTTCAGTATGTAATTTCATCAGTTCTACCCACAGTTTTTCACCCCTTCAATAATACCATCGAAAGTGTCACTATATCAGTACTACCCCAAAATATACCACTTTCACTACTACCCCACAGGATGCGAATCCATAAGTATTATCGCACAGCGTGTCACTCCATCAGTACTACCACATCGTCGGTTACTTCATCATTACTGCATCACAACGTGTCATTCATTCGGTACTATCCCATAGAATTCCATTGCATCAGTAATAGCAAATGGATAGTCGTTCCATCAGTACTATCCCACAGTGCGTCATTCGATCAGTTCTCCCCTCAATGTGTCACTCCATCAGAACTACATTATAATGTGTCATTACATCAGTTGTGCCCCATTTAGTTTCACACCATTAATACTATCTGACAGTGTGCCACGACATCAGTCCTACCATATCGCTTGTTCCTCCATCAGTGCGACCGCACAATGTGTCACTCTATCAGTAATACAGCAAAATGTTCCACTCCATCAGTACCTGCCCACAGTTTGTCACTTTACTAGTACAACCGCAAAGTGTATTGCTCCATCTGTGCTGCCCACATTGTGTCACTCCATCAACACTACCCCACTGGTGATCACTCCATCAATACAAGCCTACAGTGTGTTAGACGATCATTACTACAACACACTATGTCACTCCATCAGTACAACCCCAGAGCGTGTCACTTCATCGGTACTACCGCACTGTATACCATTCCATCAATACACACCCACAGTGTTTTTCAACATCAGTACCACCTTGTGTATTATTCCATTATTACTACCGCAAAGTGTGTCACTCTATCAGTACTATCCAACGGCGTGTCACTCCATCAGTACTACACAATGAGTCCTTCCATCAGTACTACCCCACAGTGCTTCAATCCACCAGTATTACCCTGGAATATGTCTCTCCAACAGTGCTACACCGCAGGGTGTCACTCAATCAGTACTATCCCACAGTATGCCATTGCGTCAGAACTGCCACATAGTGTGTCACTCCATCAGTACTACCTCAAAGTGTGTCACTCCACCAGCACTACCCACAGTGTTCCACTGCATCAGTACTAAAATATTGTTTGTTACTCCATCTGTACCACCCTACATTGTGCCACTCCACCAGTGCCTCCCCGCAGATCGTCGCACCATCAGGAATATCACTCGTGTTATCGTCGCATCAGTACTACGCCACCGTGTGTCACTCCATCAGTACATACCATTGATTATCACTCCATCAGTATACCACGCAGCGTGTCACTCCATCAGTACTACCCCACAGTGTCAACCCATCAGTACTTCCTCGCAGTGTCACTCCATCAGTATTCCCCACAGTATGTCACTCCATCAGTCCTACCTCACTTTGTCACTCCAACAGTAATTCCCCACAGTTTCACTCTATTAGTATTTCTCCACCATGTCTCACTCCATTAGTACTACCCGATGTTTATCATTCAATCAGGACTATCCCAGTGTGTCACCCCATAAGTGCTGCCACAAATTGTGTCACTCCATCAGTATTGCCGCTCAGTGTGTCACTGCATTAGTACTACACCACAGTTTGTCATCACAATAGTACTACCGCTCAGTGTGTCACTCCGTCGGTGAAACCACACAGTGTCTCACCGCATCAATACAACTCCATGGTGTTGCACTCCATCAGCACGGCCCAACATCATGTCACTCCAGTGCAACCCTAGAACGTGTCACTCCATCAATGCTCCCCGCAATATGTTCTTCCATCAGTACTCCCCAAAGTGTTTCACAACATCAGGACTACCTCAAATCTGCCATTCCATCCGCAATACCCCACAGTGTGCTAACCCATCGCAGCGACTCCATAGTGTGTAATTCATTCACTATTTCACCAGTTTTTCATCGGATCAGAACTACCGCAGAGCGTGTCAGTCCATCAGTATTACTGCGTCACTCCAACAGAATATGCTATTATATCCGTGCTACCCCACAGTGTGTCATTCCATCAATACACCTCACAGTACGTCATTACACCAGTACTACTCCACAGTGTTACACTCCATCAGTACAACACTGGAGCGTGGCACTCCATCATTACTACCCTACAATATGTTATTCCATCAGTACTACACCACAGTGATGCACTCCATCAGTACTGCCTTAAGGTTGTTATTCCATTTTGTACAACCACACAGACTCATTCAATTAGTATTACCCATCAGTGTAACTCTCCATCCGTACTGCCCCACCATCAGTCCTTACCATTCCACAATGTGCAACCCGACAGTACCACCAAAGATTGGGTCAATACTTCGGTATTAGCCCACTGTGTGCCATTCTGTCCACACTACCCCCAGTGTGTCATTCAATCAGCACTACACCGAAGTATCTCACTCCGTCAGTACAACCGCGCAGTGTGTCAGTCCATCAGTAATACGCACCGTGTGTCACTACATCAGTACTGCACCACAGCGTGTCACTCCATCTGTTTTACCCCACGGGATGTAGTTGCACACTGAAGTAGTACTGACGGAGTGACAAACTGCGTGGTAGTACTGATGCAATGACCTCACAATTTGTCACTAAATCAGTGCTATTCCACTGTGTGTCCCTCCGTCAGTTAGTCATAACAACAGTACTACTCATTGTGCCACGCCATGAGTATAACCCGTAGTGTGTCACTACATCAGTAGAGCCCCACGATGTATCATTCCATCAGAACAACTGCAAAGTGTGTCACTTCATCAGTACTACTGCAAATTGTGTCACTCCATCTGTACTAAACCACAGTATATTAATCCACCCGTACTGCATCAACTGGGGTCACTCCATCAGTACTACAGCGCATTGTGTCACTCCATCAGTACTACCGCACATTGTGTCACTCCATCAGTACTACCGCACATTGTGTCACCCCATCGGTACTACTGCGCAGTGTGTGACTTCACCAATACAACTTCAAAGTGTGTCACTCCATCTGTACCAACCCAGTGTGATAATCCACCATTACTACCATACATTTTGTCACTCCATCAGTTCCACTGCACAGTGCGTCACTCCATCAGTAATGCCCCACAGCGTGTCACGTCGTCACTAAAACCCACAGTATGCCATTACATCATTACAAACACACATGTTCACACCCTCAAACACAGTCAAACACGCACACACACATAGCCGCGCACGAAGACACACGCAATCTCTCAAATGCAATCACAAACAATCAAATATAGTCTCACACATTCTCACATACAATCACACGTACACATGCACTCACACTAACAGATATTCACACGCACTAGCACGAAGAGACACGCACTCTTTCGCACACACTTACACATGAACACATTCTCTGACAACACCATCATATACTCTCCCACACACGTACACGCACACACACACACACACACACACACACACACACACACACACACTATCAAAGAATTACATACTCAAACACTCTGACAAACTCACATCCCACATATTCTCTCACATTCTCACAAACAGCCACACACACGCACAGACGCAAACACTGTCCTTCACAAACCCACATGCACTCTCCCACTCAGAGACACAGATACATTCAATCGCACTTGCATCCACACTTACTAATGCTCACACACTCACACGCACACTCACGCACTAGCACAGACAGACACACACACACACACACACACACACACACACACACACACACAAATATTGGCACTCTTACAAACTCTACCGCGCTCTCACACGCAGACCCGCATGCACACGTGGACATTTTGGGATTGTGTGTATCCTTGGTTGTTCGCGTCGAGCAGCGTAGCGCAGCGTGGCCGGGAGTGTTCCCGGTGAGCGGGGCCAAGCCCTTCAGTCGGCCCGGTCGGCCCGGCTCGCCCACCGCGGATGGCGATGAGAACCGCGCCTCGGGAGCGAGGTGGGAGCCGCGAGGAACCGCAGAGTGCGAGGTGGACCGTCGGAGAGCGAGGAACGCCGCCGAGAACGAAGGGGCGACCCGCGGTGCGGCGCAAGGCAGGAGATACAACTACCCGGGCAACGTTTGTAACTTTGTCGGCGTCAGAATGTGGCGACACTTGTGTACCGCCGAGGTGAAGTCTTCTACATGATGTTACCGGGTTGTCTGCAAAACTAAGCATTTCACTCTACCTGGGTACGTGATAATAAGGTATCACTGAATCATTGAAATTCCTGCAACCGCATACACTAACGCATACACACACACACACCGACTCATGTGCACAATCTCACACATTCACACTCGCATACACGTGCTAGCACACTCTTGCACGGACTCGCACACTCACACTGTCACACACAATCAATATCCAATGCGAGTCAAGCTACACCTCTGGAGAAATTTAGTTGAGTATGACAGTTCAGTGCAGTTTATTGTCACGTGTACCGAGGTACCGTGAAAAGACTGTTGCGTGCTACCCAGTCAGTGGAAACAAAATACTTCATTACAGTCGAGCCATTTACAGAGTATAGATACATGATAAGGGGATAACGTTCAGTGCGAGGTAAAGCCTGCAAAATCCGATCGAGGATAGTCCGAGGATCAACAGAGGTAGATAGTAGTTCAGCACTGCTTTCTGGTTGTGGTGGGATGATTCCGTTGCGTGATAACAGCTGGGAAGACACTGTCCCTGAAACTGGAGGTGTGCATTTTCACACTTCTGTGCATTTTGCCTGATGGGACAGAGGAGAAGCAGGAGTGGCAATGGTGCGACTCGTCCTTGATTATGCTGCTGGCCTTGCCGAGGAAGCGTGGTTTATAAATTGTGTCAATATATGAGAGGTTGCTTTGTGCGATGGTCTGGACAATTCGCAGCAATTTCTGGCGTTCTTGTATGGAGCTGTTCCCAAACCAAGCTGTGATGCATCTTGATAAAATACTTTCTATGGTGCATCTGTCGAAGTTGGTGAGAGTTGTAGAGGGCACTGTGAACTGGCTAAGCCTGCCAAGGACATGGATGGGTGAAGTTCGGTTCAAGACCCTTCTTCAGACTGATTGTGGTGGGAAGCTGGAGAAGGCTGGAACAGCAGGACAAAGCGAGTTGAATGATGAGTGGGTGAATACCGTTTTAATAGTTAGGTGGTTGAGACCAGAGGTTAAAAGATAAAAGTTGCGAGATAAGGATTGAGCAGGTTGGAATTATAAAGAGAGAGTAGGGAATATCGGTTGAAGATGGAGGTGGAGGGGATTAACAGGTGCGTGTCCGCGTGAAGGAAGAATAGAGCGAGGGAAAAGCGTGAAGTTGCACGTTAGTTACCTGGCATTTGCTAATGTTCATACCATTAGGTTGCAAGGTTCCCAAGCGGACTATGAAGTGGCGTTCTTTCTGTTTTAATGTAACCTCTCTGGCGCTGGTGGAGGCCCAGGACAGAAAGGTCAGTGTCCGAGGGGGAGTTACAATGGCTTGCAACGGGGAGATACAGCAAGCCTTAGCAGAACGAGGGTGAGTGTTCGACAAAACGGTCGCCGAGTCTCCATTTCACCACGCCGATGTAAAGGAGGCCATACCTGGAACACCACATGCAGTAGATGAGATTAGAGGAGGTGCAGGTGAACATCTGTCTCACCTGGAAGGGCCGCTCGAGCGTGAGGGAGGGGGTTTAGGGACAGCTGTTACATCCCATGGTGGCTAACTGTTTTAACTGCACTTGCCAAGAAAGGCTTTGGAAAGAGAAGTGATGGTAAGTGATGGAGAGGTGGGGAAATGGATAGAGAAATAGGTCGTACAAAGATAAAAGGGAGAGATAGGGGAGAAGACGAATGAAGAGGTGGAGGGAGAGTGAACGGTCAAAGGGAGAGTGGGAGAATGAGGAGAGAGGGGAGTTCAGAGCGAGTGGGTTGGCAAAAGGGGGAGAGGGAAGCATTAGAGAGATACAGGGAGAAGGAGGGAGAGATGCAGTAAGAGTGGGAGGGGAGAGAGGTTGGCAGAGAGCGGTCGGCACAGAGAGGGAGAATAGAGAGTGTAGGGGCGAGAATAACAGTTCAGAGAGAGAATAGCAGTAAAGATGGAGAGAGAGAGAGAAAGAGAGGAGGGAGAGATGTTGCATCATTCGCCGTGTGTTCTACTTTTAAGACAATTCTGAGGCGGCAATGGTTCTGTTCACTGAGTGTCGTGAGTCTTTGGGTCGTTCCTCCTCAGAGGTGATGAAGGTAGAGAATGTTGTTGTCCCAAGGCAAAGCCAGATCTATTCGAGGCAAGCAAGGACTAAATGCTTACTAGGGGTCGCCGGGAGTGTGGGGTTGAAGTCACAATCAGTTAAGCCGCGATCACATTGAGTGTTAAAACAGAGTGGACGGGCCATTTTAATCTGATGTGATCTGTTGAACTAATTCATCACGCTGTGGACAAAGGCTGTCTAGTCCACCTTTAAACTGGGCACCAGAAGCATTGAGACGGTCCCTTAAATTTGGGATTGCCTTGCTGAGTGAAGAAAATCAGATAACCAACACGAGGTGGAGAGTTGGACCAGATGGAGTTTGAACCAATATCCCCTTTGCTGGAAAAATGCCGCTCCCAATTTCCATCCCCCAGTATCGCCACAATTCCCAGTCTTTGGAGTTTCTCAATCAATTCCCTGAATAAATCACGACCTGTCTCAGCAGGGATTTCACTTGGCTGATGTCATCTGTTTGCGAATCATTTCAAAAGCTCTATTTTTAATTCTGTTGAAACTTCACTGTCCCGGTGGAGACGGAAAATGGTATAAAATCTCCGGGAATGTTCTGCCCCGGCATTTCATTCCGAGAGATTACCGGTAGCTCACGGGGATACGTCGCTGGGCAGAGAACATGCACCGTCAAAAAGTTGAGGAATATTTCGCCGTGGAGAAAATCTTGTACGTGATCATTGCTGCCGTTGGAGTCCCTGGTAAGTGAGCAGAACGATTCAAGTTTTATAACTCCGTCTGTTAACCGGTGTTGACATGATTCTGATCGTGTTACAATATTCCTAACTGATGATTGTTGTACAAGAATATGTGAAGTATATCAATCCTCTAAATGAAATATCTTTGAATTAACGCTGTGATTTTTCTCATTTTCAGACAGCCGAAACTAACCCTCTCTTTCTCCCACTGCCGGGACCCACTAGAATGTTGTTCTTGCCTTCAGTGGGACCTTGCCCAGAGTTGTCCCAGTGCTCGGGACAGGCAGCTCTCCGGGACGGTGTGACTGGGAGGGGGTTTACATTGTGAAGTTCACTGTGTCTGAGTTATTGATCAGAGTGAACACCCGCTCCTGTGGACACGTCTCGCTGTGGAGTCTGTCACAGTCGGATTCCTCCACCTGTTGGTCAATAATTGGATCGATCTCCTGAACCAGTGGCCGCGGATCTACCGGCGTGTGTTGTTACCGAACTGAGGAATGAATCCATTAACGGAGCCGCTCTGCTGCCGGATCCTAAGTTGTCCCTGCCTTCTCTCTGAACCCTCCTCGTCCCCATCAGATGCCGAGTTCCCAGAGCCCCGGTTAAACGCGGCCGGTCACGGTTAAGTCTGTGAATCCGGCCCCATCAGAGACTGAGCGGGGTTAACTGTAGACAGGACCATTCCGCCTATTGTAGCGGGCGGCTGCTCGTTCCCTCCCCGCCCTTTACCCCGCCCGTCGCCTTATCTCCTCTCCCCTGAAGCAGGCAGGTCGGGCACAGTCGGAGCCGGGTCTGACATTGTTAAACCTGCAGCCGCGCACCGACTCCAACACTCCTGATCTTCAGCTGAAAGTGGAGCCGGTGTTCAGCCCCGGAGACCGTGTTCAGTAATGCCCAGTGTCCGCTCCCCTTCTCTTTCCGCAGTGAATTTAGTGGCGATTGTGATCCTGTCGCGGGGAAAGTGCGGCCTCTCCACCTGCACCACTCGCTACCTGTTGGCCATGGCAGCGGCCGATCTACTCACCCTGATCACCGAGGTCATTTTGTATCGGATCCGATCCCATTACTTTTATTGGAGTTTCCTGGTCATCACCCCTGTGTGCAGTGTTAACGAAGTACTGAGGTATTCAGCTACAGACTGTTCTGTCTGGTTCACCGTCACTTTCACCTTTGATCGCTTTGTCGCCATTTGTTGCCAGAAGCTGAAAACTAAATATTGCACCGGGAAAACTGCGGCTGCGGTTCTCGCCACAGCCGGCGTTCTGCTGTGTCTGAAAAACGTTCCCCGCTACTTCACACGGGAACCCCTGACAACCATCGACAATGTCCCGTGGGGCTGTGACACGGTGGACAGTATTTACACTGACCCCGGGTGGGTGGCATTTGACTGGATCGACACGGTTTTAACTCCGCTCCTCCCTTTCGCTGTGATCCTGCTGCTCAACGCTCTGACAGTCCGGCACATTTTAGTGGCCAGTCGGGTCCGTCAGGGGCTGAGGGGTCAGAGCAAGGGGGAGAAGCGCAGTGACCCGGAGATGGAGAGCAGGAGGAGGTCTGTGGTTTTACTCTTCACCATCTCCGGCAGCTTCATCGTCCTGTGGCTGACGTATGTTGTAAACTTTGTCTATTATCAGATCACAGGGATTGGGAATGATCGGAATGATTCCCAATATATCTTTGGCTACGTCGGGATGTTGCTGAGGAATCTCAGCTGCTGCACCAACACATTTATTTACGCGGCGACCCAGTCCAAGTTCAGGGAGCAGGTGAAGAGCGCGGTGAAATATCCGCTCACCTCAGCGCTGCGGCTCATTAATAAACCCGCGCCCTGAGCGCATCCCAGAGGGCGGCCGCAGTCTCTCCGCTCCGGGCTCCGGCTCCTCACATTCACCGCCGCATCTTCCAGCTGTCAGTCCCGGGCGGATGATCCCATCGCCGGCCCCGCTCCGGGACCCCCAGCCCCTCACATTCACCCAATCTCCCCCTTGCTCAAAGATGCAGATTAAGCAGGAAAAATAACACCATTGCCTGTCATATATATTGATCATTTTTAATGACAGTCCCTGATCATTGAAGTGTTTATTTCAGTTTCTACCCCCTCATGCTCACCCCCCCCCTCCGCACTGGGGACCGGTCAGGGGTAGGGTGGGGTGGGCTCTCTCTCTCTCTCTCTCTCTCTCTCTCTCTCTCTCTCTCTCTCTCTCTCTCTCTCTCTCTCTCTCTCTCTCTCTCTCTCTCTCTCCCCCCCCCCTCTCTCTCTCCCCACCCCCCTCTCTCTCTCCCCCCCTCTCTCTCTCTCCCCCCTCTCTCTCTCCCCCCCTCTCTCTCTCTACCCCCTCTCTCTCTCCCCCCCTCTCTCACCCCCCCTCTCTCTCTCTCCCCCCTCTCTCTCTCCTCCCCCCTCTCTCTCTCTCTCCCCCTCTCTCTCTCTCCCTCCCCCGTCTCTCTCTCCCTCCCCCCCCCTCTCTCTCTCCCTCCCCCCTCTCTCTCTCTCCTTCCCCCCCTCTCTCTCTCCCTCCCCCCCTCTCTCTCTCCCTCCGCCCCTCTCACTCTCCCACCCCTCTCTCTCTCTCCTTCCCCCCCTGTCTCTCCCTCCCCCCCTCTCTCTCTCCCTCCCCCCTCTTTCTCTCCCTCCCCCGCCCTCTCTCTCTCCCTCCCCCCCTCTCTCTCTCCCTCCCCCCCTCTCTCTCCCTCCCACTCTCTCTCCCTCCCCCCCCTCTCTCTCCCTCCCCCCCTCTCTCTCCCTCCCCCTCTCTCTCTCTCCCTCCCCCCCTCTCTCTCTCCCTCCCCCCCCTCTCTCTCTCCCTCCCCCCTCTCTCTCTCTCCTTCCCCCCTCTCTCTCTCCCTCCCCCCCTCTCTCTCTCCCTCCCCCTCTCTCTCTCTCCCTCCCCCTCCCCCTCTCTCTCCCTCCCCCCCCTCTTTCTCTCCCTCCCCGCCCTCTCTCTCTCCCTCCCCCTCTCTCTCCCTCCCCCCCTCTCTCTCTCCCTCCCCCCCTCTCTCTGTCCCTCACACCCCCCTCTCTCTCCCTCCCCCCTCTCTCTCCCTCCTCCCCCTCTCTCTCTCTCCCTCCCCCCTCTCTCTCTCCCTCCCCCCTCTCTCT
>NW_027602545.1:0-33378 GCF_053455715.1 Rhinoraja longicauda | reverse complement strand
AACCTAACAAATATTTGATCCCCCCTCTCCCCCTCTCTCTCTCTCCTACTCTCTCCCATTTCTCCCTCTCTCTGCCCTCTCTCTCTGCCCTCTCTCTCACTCTCTCTCACTCCGCCTCCACTCTCTCTCCCCCTCTCTTACTGCCCTCTCTCTTCCACCTCTCTTTCGGTGCCCTGTCTCCCTCCCATCTCTCCCCTCTCTCTCTCACACCTCTCTCTTCCTCGTCCCTCTCCCCTCAACTCTCTCCCCCTCTTATTCCCCTCTCTCACTCTCCCCCCTCCCCCTGTCCTGAAACAACACCACCTATTCAGTGTAGATGTTGACCACCATGGGGACTGGACTCTGGATAAGGGGTGGGGTGGGGGATGGTGATATTTCGTGGTTACGGGAGTAAACGACCTTTCTGTTGTCCTCTGGTGGGAACAGGAGGCAAAAGTCGGCCATCTTGAAACAGGCCGAAAACTCGCCCTCCTCTACCTGTTTCACCTTTTCCCTTTTTATTTCAGATGCAGCACGGAAACAGGCCATTCAGCCCACCGAGTCCGTTCCGACCAGCGATCGCCCGTTCACAGATTTATTAATTTAGAGATATAGCGCAGAAACTAAACTAATATACCAAACATTCCACACCCTCTCTCTCTCCCCTTCTCTCTCTCACACACTCACCCCATCTCCCTCTCATCCCTTTTGACTAAATATGCTAAACTAAATTAAACTATATTAATATTTGATACCCTGCCCCCCTCCACTTTATAATAAAATTTACAATATATTAAGCTAATATTTGTTATCCCCTCTCTCCCCCTCCCCCTCCCTATCTCTCCCTCTCCCTCTCTCTCTCTCTCCTCTTTCTCTCCCCTCCACTGTATAAGAAAACATTAAAAATAATAAATTAAACAACTAATATTTGATACCCCCTCTCCCCCTCTTTCTACCCTATCACTCTCCCTCTCCACCCTTTCTCTCTCTTTCTCTCTCCCCTCTCTCTCACCCTCTCTCAATCTTTCTCCCACCCTCTCTCTCTCACCCCCCTCTCTCTTTCGCCTTTTTATCTCCCCCCTGTGATATCACAGTCAGTGAAAATGGTGAGCAAGAATTAAAGCAGGAACTTTTTCAGATTGGAAAGTGAGCTGAGAAATAGCAAATGGTGTTTGTTGCAGGTAAGTGTGAGGTTTAAATTTTGGGAAGTCAGACCAGGGCATGATCTTCACCGTGAATGATAGTTCGCTGGGGAGTGTTGTAGAGCAGAGGGATCGCAGAACAAAGGTACATAGTTGCAAAAAAAGGGACGTAACAGGGGGATAGGGTGGTGGAGAAGGTTTTTTTGGCGAACTGTCTTCATCAGCCAGTGAATAAAATTTAAAAGTTGGAAAGTTATGTTCAGTTGGACAAGACGTTAGTGAGGACGCACTTGGAGTAATGTGCATATTTTTAGCCACCGTGTTTGGGCAATATGCCACTAATTTGTAAAGAGCGCTGAATATATTATCGAACAAGTTGCCCGGAGACAAGGTTGGGAGCTCGAGGGAAAGGCTGGACACGCCAGGACTTTATTCCATGGAGCTCAGTAGAGAGAGCAGTGATCTCGTGGAGGTGCACAGTATCATAGGGAGTGCCATAGTAATAACACTACGACATTTGGACAGGTACATGAGGACACTGGTTAGTGGCCAATTAGTGGGCAATCAGGAGATGAGTGGGCAAAATTAGAGCACGTAGTATAGGGGGCAGTGTATTGACATGGATAGAAAATTGGTTGGCAGATAGGAAACAAAGAGTAGGAATTAATGGGTCCCTTTCGCAATGGCAGGCAGTGACTAATGGGGTACCGCAAGTCTCGGTTCTGGGACCGCAGCCATTTACAATCCATATATAGATGATTTTGATGAAGGAATAAAAAGTAACATAAGCAGATTTGCAGATGACACAAAGCTGGGTGGCATGATGAACTGTGAAAAAGATGCTATGAGGATGCAGGGTGACTTGTATAGGTTGGGTGAGTGGGCAGATGCAGTGTAATGTGGATAAATGGGAGGTTATCCACTTTGGTGGCAAGAACAAGAAGGCAGATTATTATCTGAATGGTGTCCGATTATGATAATGGGAAGTGCAACAAGACCTGGGAATCCTTGTAGATCAGTCAATAAAAGTAAGCATGCAGGTACGGCAGGCAATGAAGGAAGCTAATGGCATGTTAGACTTCGCAAGGAGGATTTGAGTACAAGAGCAAAGAGATCCTTCTTCAGTTGTACAGGGACCTGGTGAGACCACATCTGAGGTATTGTGTGCACATTTGGTCTCCCAATTTGTGGAAGGACATTCTTGCTATTGAGGGAATGCAGCGCAGGTTCACGAGGTTAATTCCCAGGATGGCGGGACTGTCATATGATGAAAGAATGGAGCGACTGGGCTTGTATTTACTGGAGTTTAGAGGGGATCTTATAAAAACAGATACAATTATTAAGGGATGCAGGAAACATGTTTCCGATGTTGGGGGAGTCCAGAACCAGATGCCACAGTTTAAGAATCAGGTGTAGGCCGTTTAGTACTGAGATGAGGGAAAACTCTTTCACCCAGAGAGTTGTGAAGTTATGAAATTCTCAAAGGTCAGACTGGGAGTTGGAGGGGGAGTTGAAGTACTCAGCCACCGGGTCTGACCTTTCTGTCATGGGCCTCCTCCAGTGCCATAGTGAGGCCAACTGGAAATTGGAGGAACAGCACCTCATATTTCGCTTGGGCAGCTTGCAGCCCAGCGGTATGAACATTGAAATCTCCAACTTTAGACATTTCCTCTGTCTCTCTCTGAAGAAGGGTCTCGACCCGAAGCGTCACCTATTCCCGCGCGGACTAATGTGACACACTCTCTCCCCTTTCACTCTCCCCTTCTCTCTCTCACACTCACCCCATCTCTCTCTCTCTCTCTCTCTCTCCTCTCCTTTGACTAAATAAACTAAACTAAATTAAAGAGCTCTAGGGGCGAGCGGAAGCTAGGAATATGGGGAGAAGCAGGCACAGGTAACTGATTGTGGATGATCTGCCATGATCACAATGAATGGCGGTGTTGGCACGAAGGGACAAATGGCCTCCTGCGCCTATATTCTACGTTTCTATGTCTCTAAACTAAAAATAATCTCTCCCCTTTCTCTCCCCCCCTCACAATAATCAATTAATTCACAATAATAAACTAAACTAATTTGATATTCTTTCTCGCATTCCATTTTATAATAAATTCAACAATAAACTAAACTAATATTTGTTACCCACTCTCTCTCCCTCCCCCTCACTCTCTCTCCCCTCTTTCTCTACTTCTCTTTCCCTCCCCCCCATTTTATAAGACTACATTTACAACAATCAATTAAAATAAATTAATATTTGATACCAACTTCCCGCTCCCTCTCTCCCCACTCTCCCCTCCCCTCCCTCTCCCGACCTCTCCTCTCTCTCCCCCTCTCTCTGCCCTCTCCCTCTCTTCCTTTTCTCCCCAGTCTCTCTCTCTTCCCCAGTCTCTCCACCTCTCTCTCCCCCTCTCTCTCTCTTCCCCTCACCCCATTTCTCTCTCTCCTCTCTTTTGACTAAATAAAATAAACTAAGTTAAAATAAAAACGAAACTCTCCCCTCTCTTCCTCCTCTCTCTCCCCTCTCTCCCTCTCTCCCTTTCTCCCCCTCTCTCTTCCCCCTCTATCTCACCTCTCTGTCACTTCCCCCTCTCTATACTCCCTCTCACTCTTCCCCCTCTCTCTCTCACCCCCTCTCTCCCTTTCTTGAGTCTCTTGCCCGTCTCTCTTTCTCCTCTCTCCCCCCCCTCTCTCTCCCCCTCTCCACTTCATTTTCATAAATTTACAATAATAAACTAAACTAATATTTGATACCATGACACCCCCCATCCACTTGAGAACAAAATTTACAATATATTAAGCTAATATTTATTACCCCTCTCTCTCCCTCCCCTCTCTCTCTCTCCCCTCTCTCTCTGTCCCCTCTTTCTCTCCCCCGTGCACTATATAAGAATACATTTAAAAGTCACAGCGTCATGGAGTCATGCAGCACGGAAATATCCGGCCCAACTCGCCCACTCCAATGCAACTTGCCCCTTCTATCCCAGTCCCACCTGCCCTCGTTTGCCCCATATCCCTCTCAACCCGTCCCATCCACGTACATGTCTAAATGTGTCTTAAACGTTGCACCAGTACATGCCTCTGACAGCCCGTTCTATACACCCACCACCCTGTGTGTACGAGGACATTCTGTGCGAGACTTGTAGCCTATGTCTGACTTTCCTCAGATAGGCACAGACACAAAGTAAACCAGCTCGGAGTTCAGAGGCGGTTCCATCTAACAAGTCGGTTCATTAAAGGCCTTATCGACGCACAAAGGGAAACACTCTGAGGAGACCCACCTCTCTCTCTCCTCTCCTGTACTCTCTCACCCTCTCCTCCCTCCCCCCTCTCACCCTACCCCCTCTCTCTCACACACACACACCTCTCTCTCTCTCCCCCTCTCTAATTCTACTATCAGTTATGACCTTATGATAAACAGGGGGAGGATTGGGGAGTGGAGGAGGTGTGTGCGAGAGAGAGGGGGAGTAGTGTGGGAATGAGAGGAGTGGGGAGAGAGAGTGCGGTGGAGCATGGGGAGAGATAGGGGGAGTGTGGGGAAAGTGAGGGGTAGGTGTGTGTGTAGAGAGGGGCATGTGCGTGGGGAGAGAGATGGAGAGGCATGTGGGGGAGAGAGGAGGAGGAGTGTGGGGAAAAGAATGGGAGGAGTGGTGAGTGTGTGGGGAGAATGTAGGAGTGTGGGGATGGAGAGTGGGAGGAGAGTGGGGAGAGAGGGGGTGCGGAGAGAGAGGGGGATGTGTATGGGGAGAGAGATTGGAGGAGTGTGGCAAGACAGAGGGGAGAGTGGGGAGAGAGTGGGTTGGAGTGTGGAGAGGGGGGAGGAGGTGGGAAAGCAGAATCGGAAAAGTGGGGAGAGAGAGAGGACAGAGAACGGGAGGAGGGAGAGAGAGAGAGAGAGAGAGTGACGTGTGTTGGGAGAGATGCATAATGTGTTATTCTTTCAATCGTATCTAGCAGAAAGTTATTGACTCATTATCACCGCTGCATATTAAAGTGAAAATAACAAATAAATACGTCTGCACCCGCCAACGTGGATAGAACAACAAGATGCAGTGAGAGCTCATTATCGATGAGATTAATTACTGAAATTGTCACTGCTTATCCAGACCTACCTCTGACCACACTGATAATGTCACTGCTTATCCAGACCCATCATTGACCACGCTGATAATGTCACTGCTGATCCAGAGCCATTACTGACCACAATGATATTACTGCTTATCCAGACCCATCACTGACCACACTGATAATGTCACTGCTTATCCAGACCCATCACTGACCACACTGATAATATCACTGCTTATCCGGACCTTTGACAAAGTCTCCCATGGTAGACCGATCCAGGGGGTGAAGGCACACGGGATTAACGGTGACTTGGTCGCATGAATTCAGAACTGTCTGAATGATAGAAGGCAGAGTGTTGTGGTGGAAGGGCAATATTCAGGCTGGAGGTCTGTGACCAGTAGTAATACACAGGGATCTGCTGGGACCTCTACTGTTTGTGATACACATAAATGACTTGGGCGTGAATATACACGGGTTGTTTTGTAAGTTTGCGGATGACACCAAGATTTCTGGGGTTGAGGAATGTGAGGGAGGCTGTCTCAGTATTTAGTGGCGTATAGATCAAGTAGAGAGATGGGAGGGGTGGGGGAAATCACAGATGCAAATTATTCTGAGCAAATGAGAGATGTTGCAATTTGGGAAGTCAAATGTGAGTTCAAACTATATAATTAATGGCATGACCCTTAACATCAGTGATGTATAAAAGTATCTTGCAATACAGGTAAACAGCTCCCTGAATGTGATAACGGCAGTGGACAGTTGTAAAGAGGCATATGGTACAGTTTCGTTCATTGGTCAAGGAGTGGTGGTCTATCTCAGGGATTGGTGCTGCGCTCATTGTGGTTTGTCATCTGTGTCAATGAGTTGCCTGAGAATGTAACGGACTAACGTATAAGTTTGCAGTTGACACTGAATTAGGTGGTATCACAGGCATTGAAAAATGATTGGCAAGGATTAGAGCAGGAACTTTTTCAAATTGGAAAGTGGGCTGAGAAATGGCAAATGGTGCTTCTTGCAGATGTGTGAGATTTTAAATTAGGGAAGACCAGCCAGGGCATGATCTTCACCGCGAATGATAGTTAGCTGGGGAGTGTTGTAGAGCAGAGGGAACATGGCAACCTTTGTCTGAAATTTGCGTCAGGGACAGCACTAACATACAAACTGCTTTTAAATAGCCCTTGGATATTTTATTACCACAGAACTCGAGCTTTGAAATCAGAGGAATTTAACATCAATAAATGTCCACTCTTCTCAAAGGTGCAGATTAAGCAGAAAACATTATAATTGCCTGTCACGTACATTGGTCATTTTTAATAACAGTCCCTGATCATTGAAGTGTTTATTTCAGTTTCTACGAGTGCCTGATTTGCACTGCATGATGGGAGATATGCTCTCTTGAATTGCTTGATAAATAAGCACATAAATGAAGTCTGTGTGTGTGGTAGCTTTCTCTGTGCCGCTGTGTGGACAGCCCAGACGGATGAGTTGGTCATTTACTCTCAGACCGACCTTACTGTCTGGTCTGTGGGTTTGAATTAACATCTACCTGTCACCTGGTCTGAAGTGGTTCACCACAATATAAACTGCAGATTGAACAGAGCCACAGCTAATGTTCACCGGCTGGAACTAATATTCCCCACTGGGCGAAGTACACAGAACATTTAGCCATCTCCCCCTTTCTCAGATATGAAGCTGCATTTTAATTTTCAGCATTATGTGTTATTCTTTCAAATGTATGCCGGAGAGAGTTAATTAGCATTTCTAACGTGTTAATTAAGAAGAAAGTAATAAGTTAACGCATCTTCAGCTGCCGTGTTTACCAGCGTGGATAGAGCAGCAAGATGGAATTAGTGCTCATTAAAGTTTAGATTAATTATGGATACTGAACGAGTTAACAATAGACAATAGGTGCAGGAGTAGGCCATTCGGCCGTTCGAGCCAGTACCACCATTCAATGTGATCATGGCTGATCATTCTCAATCAGTACCCCGTTCCTGCCTTCTCCTCATACCCCCTGACTCCGCTATCCTTAAGAGCTCTATCTAGCTCTCTCTTGAATGCATTGGGAGAATTGAGCTCCACTGCCATCTGAGGCAGAGAATTCCACAGATTTACAACTCTCTGAAAACATTTTTCCTCATCTCCGCTCTAAATGGCCTACCCTTTATTCTTAAACTGTGACCCCTTAATAATCTTATATGTTTTGATCAAATCCCCTCTCATCCTTCTAAATTCCAGTTTATACAAGCCTCGTCGCTCCAGTCTTTCAACATATGACAGTCCCACCATTCCGGGAATTAACCTAGTAAATCTACGCTGCACGCCCTCAATAGCAAGAATATCCTTCCTCAACCCCTGTAGAATCGAACATTTGAATTAAAAGGAAGGGATTGTTTGAGAAGATGTGGGAAAAATGGATCGTTTATTTCAGCCATGACACCAACTGGATAAATGCCGAGCTAGATATTGGAAGACTGTGTTGTATAGAACTAGATGGTATGTTTGTGCGAATATTGAAATATCTCTAGATAACCAATCATTGTTACTTTTTTATATTTTATTTGGTAAGTGTACCACACTGTCTTGTTCAAATGTATTTATTTATCTATTTATCTCCTTTATTTATTTAGTTATCAATTCATTTATTTATTTATTTTTGTTGTTTTTCTTATTTTATTTTATTCATGTTGATGGTGTTGTCCTGTTTTATATATTTCTCAGTGAAAAAACAATAAAAACAGAAGAGACAAAAAAGAAAGAATTCTTTATTTCACATCATATCAAATGTAAAACATCGGGGGCAGATTTAATGAGATCATGTCACTGCTTATCCAGACCCATCACCGACCACACTGATAATGTCACTGCTTATCCAGAGAGAAAGAGAGTGAAGAGTGTGGGGAGGAAGAGGGGAGGAACGTGGAGAGAGAGGGAGGTGTGTGGGGAGAGAAATGGGAGGAGTGGAGGGAGGGGATGGAGGGTGGGAAGGGAGGGGGTTTGGGGAGAGGAATTGAATAGTGTGGGGAGAGAGAGGGAGTGGGGAGATAGAGTAGGCAGGATGAATGTGGGGAGCGAGAGAGGAGTGTGAGGAGAGAGAGGGGGATTGTGGGGAGAATGACGGGGAGGACTGTGGGGAGAGAGGGGGTTTTAGGGGATGGGGAGGGAGGAGTGTGAGAGAGAGGGTGGAAGGATTGTGTGGGGAGTGGGATGAATGTGGGGATGGAGGGGGGAGTGGGGGAGAGTGGGGGAGAGGGAGAGGAGATGGGTGTGAGAGAGAGGAAGGTGTGTGGTGAGAGAGAGAGGGAGGAGTGTTGAGGGAGGATGGGGATTGTGGAGAGAAATGAGGAATGTGGGAATTGAGAGGGGAGGACTGTGGGGAGAGGGGGGAGTGGGCAATAGACAATAGACAATAGACAATAGGTGCAGGAGTAGGCCATTCAGCCCTTCGAGCCAGCACCGCCATTCAATGCGATCATGGCTGATCACTCTCAATCAGTACCCCGTTCCTGCTTTCTCCCCATACCCCCTCACTCCGCCATCCTTAAGAGCTCTATCCAGCTCTCTCTTGAAAGCATCCAACGAACTGGCCTCCACTGCCTTCTGAGGCAGAGAATTCCACACCTTCACCACTCTGACTGAAAAAGTTCTTCCTCATCTCCGTTCTAAATGGCCTACCCCTTATTCTTAAACTGTGGCCCCTTGTTCTGGACTCCCCCAACATTGGGAACATGTTTCCTGCCTCTAATGTGTCCAATCCCCTAATTATCTTATATGTTTCAATAAGATCCCCCCTCATCCTTCTAAATTCCAGTGCATATAAGCCTAATTGCTCCAGCCTTTCAATATACGACAATCCCGCCATTCCGGGAATTAACCTACGGAGAGAGAGGAGTGTGAAAGAGAGGGAGTTTTGCCAGAGACAGTGCGGAACAGATTCACCAGGATGTTATCTGGAATGGACAGCATTAGTTTGTAGACAGAATCAATTGTGTGCGATTGGTCTCCATGGAACGCAGGAGGATGAGGGGTGATCTCAGAGACGTGTTTTAGATCATGAAAGGAATAGATCGGGCGATGCTCAGGTTCTCCTGTCCTTAGTAGGAGAATCGAGGTCCAGAGGACATACGTTTAAGGTGAAGGGGAAATGATTGAATAGGAATCTGAGGGGTAACGTTTTCACACAATGGGTGGTGGATGTATGGAACAAACTGCCAGATGAGGAATTTGAGGCGGGGACTATCCCAACGTTTATGAAATAGTTAGACAGGTTGGGTACATGAATAGGACAGATTTGGTGGGATATGGACCAATGCAGACAGGTGGAACTGGCGTAGATGGGGCCTGTTGGCTGACGTGGGCAAGTTGGGCCGAAGGGCCTGATTCCACACCATATCTATCTATGACTATATGAGTACAGGGCTGAACTACCTCCTCTGAAAGTTCGTTCCACACACCCACCACGGGTTTTGGCAACATCCTCGTAAATCTCCTCCATCACCTTTCCAGATTGACACCATCTTTCCTGTATCATGGTGCCCAAAACTGAACACAATACTCCAAATGCAGCCTCACCAACGTCTTACACAACCGCAACATAACCTCTATACACAATGCTCTGACAAAAGACGGCCAATGTAACAAAATACTTTTTGACCACACTATCAACCTGTGACACTATGTACCTATTTCAACACACTATGTACCTATCGTCCTATATCCCTTTGCTCTACAGTTAATTCACATTTCTGCCTCATTTCCAGGTACTGACACTTCTGAACTCTGCATTCCGCAGAGACCGTTCCCTCCGCAACTCCCTGGTCCACTCGTCCCTTCCTACCCAAACCACCCTAACCCCGGGCACTTTCCCTTGCAACCGCACGAGATGCAACACCTGTCCCTTTACCTCCCCCCTCAACTCCATCAAAGGACCCAAACATTCTTTCCAGGTGAGACAGAGGTTCACCTGCACCTCCTCCAACCTCATCTATTGCATCCGCTGCTCTAGATGTCAACTCATCTATATCGGCGAAACCAAGCGCAGGCTCGGCGATCGCTTCGCTGAACACCTGCGCTCGGTCCGCATTAACGCCACTGATCTCCCGGTGGCCCAGCACTTCAACTCCCCCTCCCATTCCCAGTCTGACCTCTCTGTCATGGGCCTCCTCCAGTGCCATAGTGAGGCCCGCCGGAAATTGGAGGAGCAGCACCTCATATTTCGCCTGGGCAGTTTGCGGCCCGGTGGTATGAACGTCGACTTCTCCAACTTCAGATAGCTCCTCTGTCCCTCCCTTCCCCTCCTCCTTCCCAGATCTCCCTCTATCTTCCTGTCTCCACCTATATCCTTCCTTTGTCCCACCCCCGACATCAGTCTGAAGAAGGGTCTCGACCCGAAACGTCACCCATTCCTTCTCTCCCGAGATGCTGCCTGACCTGCTGAGTTACTCCAGCATTTTGTGAATAAATCGATTTGTACCAGCATCTGCAGTTATTTTCTTATACTTCTGAACTCACTGATGGTTTCACTTCCCATGTGCGTCTGATTGTGAATACACTTGCACTACAGCTGAACATCCAAATAAAGAATAATCAAGACTTAACTGCTCCTCCAAGTGCAGCGCTCTCCTCAGTCATACTTCAAATATCTGCGAAGCCCTTTTGTGTAGTTCTGGTCACCATATTATACCAATGATGTCCTATTGCCAGAGGCGGTGGTGAACAGATTCACCAGGATGTTATCTGGAATGGACAGCGTTAGTTTGAGGACAGATTTGATCAGGTGGGATTGATCTTATTGGAGCAAGAATGTACATGGACGACCTTACTGAGGCTTGTAAAATTATGTCAACTACAGCAGGGTTGAGTAGATGGTCGCAGTTATTTCCCAGGCTGGGAGAATCTGAACCCAGAGAAGTTACGTTTAATCGAAAGGGGAGAGATTTAAGGGAATTCTGACTTCAAAGATGGTGCAATCTTTTCATTTGAGGCGGTGGGGACAGATACCATCTCAGCAAATAAACAGCATTTGGACAGGCGTTTGTTTCGGATAGGAATGGACGGATATGGGACAAATACAGGTGAATGAGATTACCGTAGATAGGTATCTCGGTCCGCATGGACCGCTCGGCTGAAGGGCCTGTTTCCCTGTTGTTCACATGACTGGAATCAGCGGTTCTGTAATCACTAATGTGCTCTGTCATCGGCCTCCTGCGCTGCTGAAAAAGGTCCAGCAGAGACTGCACTTCCTGAGGGTGCTCAGGAAGAATAACATCACTCAGAGACTGCTGTTGTCCTTTTATCGGTGCTACATTGAGAGCATCCTAACATACTGTGTATGCGTATGGTACACCAGCTGCACAGCGGCTCAGAGGAAAGCGCTCCAGAGGGCCATTGACAACGCCCAGAGGATTGTCGGCTGCCCTCTACTTACCTTGGAGGACTTACACAGTTCCCGCTGCATCAAAAAATCCCAGAGTATTATAAAGGACATTTCCCACCCCGGACACTCCCTGTTTGAACTGTTACCGTCAGGCAGACGGTACAGATCTACAAGGACAAGGACAAACAGATTTAAAAATAGTTTTTACCCCACTGCTATAAAGGCACTAAATGTAGCCGCCAAGGAACGCAGGGGCGATACATAATAAGAGACTGTGAAATCGACAGAAGGATGTAGGGTTGGGTGTTTATGCGTGCTATTTTCATGATATTTATTTTAGTTGTTTATCTGTTTTAAAATATTTTACCTTGTATGTATCGTTAGCTTTTAGAAATGTTTGAATGGTGCACTGACTGGCTGACATTTTACAATTTCGTTGTACATGGCTCATGTTACAATGACAATAAAGGAACTATTCTATTCTAAGTGTCCAACAGGTGCTTCACTCTCCTTAAACTAAACTCTAGCCTAGAAATCCGAGGAATTAAACGCCAATAGGTGTCGAATGTTCTCACACCTGCAGTTTAAACAACAAAATGATATAACTGCCTATCATATACGTTGGTCGTTTTAATATGTCTCGGATCATTGAAGTGTTTCTTTCAGTTTCTATGTGTACCAGATATATACAGCAGGAAGGGAGAAATGCTCTCTTGAATTAATTAATAAATAGGCACAGAAATACAGACTGAGTGTGCGTGAGAGCTCTCTTAACTTCACTGGAATTTAGGATGAGAGAGGATCTTGTCGAAACATACAGAATTCTGAAGAAGGGTCTCCACCTATTCCTTCTCCCAAGAGATGCTGCCTGTCCCGCTGAGTTACTCCAGCTTTTTGTGTCTATCTGTTGAAACCAGCATCTACAGTTCCTTCTTACACATATACATATCTTAAGGGATTGGACAGGCTAGATACAGGAAAAATGTTCCCGATGTTGTGGGAGTCCAGAAAAGGGATCACAGTTTACGAATAAGGGGTAGCTCAATTATTACTGAGATGAGGAAAAACTAATCTGTCGTCGACCTCCCCAGTTGAGATGAATTGTGAATCTGTGGAATTCTCTGCCACAGAAGTCAGTGGAGGCCAATTCACAGGAGGTTTTCAAGAGAGAGTCAGATATGGCTCTTACTGCTAACGGAATAAAGCTGCATGGGGAGAAAGCAGGAACGGGGTACTGATTTAGGATGGTCGGCCTTGATCATATTGAATGGCGGTCCTGGCTCAAAAGGCCAAATGGCAAATTCCTGCAACTATTTTCTATGTTTCTATGTTTCTGAACCATTGTGGACAGCCCAGACGGGTGAGTTGGTCATTAACTCTCAGACCGTCTTTGTTGTCAGGTCTGTAGGTTTGAATTAGCATCAACCTGTCAACTGGTCTGAAGTAGTTCAATAAAAAATAAACTGCAGATTGAACAGAACCTTGCCTTGTGTTCACCGGCTGGAACTAATATTCCCCACTGGGTGAATGGCACAGCACAATTGCTCAACTCTCCCTATCTCAGATGTGAAGCTGCATTTTAATTTTCAGCATTATGTGTTATTCTTTAAATTGTGTGCCGGAGAGAGGCAATTAGTATTTATAACGATTGTTAATTAAGATGAAAATCGCAAATGAATGCATCTTCACCTGCCGTGTTTACCAGCGTGGATAGAGCAGCAAGATGGAGTTAGTGCTCATTGCAGATGAGATTAATTACAGATACTGAACGTACGTTAACCCTTTACAGTCAAACATCTGCAATAATGCAAATCATATGTTTGTTATCCACTTTGGTATAAAATATAAAACACAGGAGTTAAGATGAAATGGAAGTATCACAACCTGATGCTTAGACAGAGAAACATAGAAAAATAGAAAACAATTGCAGGAGTGGGACATTCGGCCCTCGAGCCTGCACCACCATTCAACATGATCATGGCTGATCATCCTAAATCAGTAACCCGTTCCTGCTTTCTCCCCATATCCTTTGTTTCCGTGACCCGAAGTGCTATATCTAACTTTTGCTTGAAAGCATCCAGTAAATTGGCCTCCACTGCCTTCTGTGGCAGAGAATTCCACAGATTCACAACTCCCTGGGTGAAAAGTTTATCCTCACATCAGTCCTAAATAGTAAACCTCTTATTCTAAAACTGTGACCCCCGGACTCCCCCAACATCGGGAACATATTTTCTCATACAGCCTGTCCAATCCCTTAAGAATTTTATGTTTCTATAAGATTATAAGA
The DNA here is from genome assembly GCF_053455715.1 of Rhinoraja longicauda. Taxonomy (NCBI): domain Eukaryota; kingdom Metazoa; phylum Chordata; class Chondrichthyes; order Rajiformes; family Arhynchobatidae; genus Rhinoraja; species Rhinoraja longicauda. The sequence goes on along the minus strand of NW_027602545.1, from coordinate 19,535 downwards.
TCAGTGATAATGTCACTGCTTATCCCGACCCACCACTGACCACACTGATAATGTCACTGCTTATCCAGACCCATCACTGACCACACTGAGAATGTCACTGTTTATCCATAGCCATCACTGACCACACTGATAATGTCACTGCTTATCCAGACCCATTACTGACTGCACTGACGTCACACACAGGTAATTTCTTTGAATCATCCATTCCAAGGACATCTCACATAACAACCAGTTCCCAGTTCCGTCGCACAATGCTCAGATATATTTTCACCAGTGAAATCATTGGCAACATTGGCCTCGTGCTGAGCCACGGTAGATGATTGAACAAATATGCAGGTTACTGACCCACAGCTAACCATTGAACAGAAACTCTGACTGTTAATGTTAAAAAACAAGTGTGATTAACATGATTTGGCTTGAAGTGGATGATCAGCCATGGTAACAAAGAATGGCGGTGCTGGCTCGAAGGGCCTAATGGCCTCCTCCTGCACCTATTTTCTATGTTTCTATGTTTCGAAGTGAATCTGTTCTCCGATCCCAGGACAGAGATCTATGGACAAGTGAGGAATGTCTTACTGCCCTATTTGTGCACACACCCTCCAGTTATAGAGACATGGAGTCAGAGAATCTTAGAGGCTTCGGCCCAGACTGCCCACACTGGCCAACATGTCTCATCCACACTAATCCCACCTGCCTTCGATCGGCACATATTCCTATCAATGGCTAATCGATGCCTGTCTAAATGGTCCTTCAAGTTTGAGAGAGTATTTTTGTGTTAGCACCTTAATATAATACATTTTATAATGAGTAGCTTTAGTATCTCTGTACCTGATAGTACCTTTTATAGTCAGCTTTTCTAAGAAGTGAGCAAAAAAGGTCGATCAGGGCAGATCTGTAGATATTGAATACATGGACTTCAGCATTGTATTCGAGAAGGTTCCTCGTGGTAGCTTGCTCTTGAAGGTTAGATCGCATGAGACGCAAGGAGAGATAGCTAAATGGATAGCAAATTGGCTTCATGGAAGGAAGCAGAGGGTGATAGTGGAAGGTTGCTTCTCAGACTGGACGCCAGTGACTAGTGGCATGCGTCAGGGTTCGCTGCTGGGCCCGTTACTGTTTGTCATCTATATCAAAGATTTGGATGAGATCACGCAGCGGCAAGATTAGCAAGTTTGTAGTTGAAACAAAAGTGGGTTGTTTTGCAGTCAGTAAAGATGTTTGTTATGAAGTGCAATATGATCTTTATCGATTAGTCACGTGTACTGAGGAATGGTTGATGGAATTAATGCAGATAAATATGAGAAGCATAGAAACATAGAAAATAGGTGCAGGAGGAAGCCATTTGGCCCTTCTAGCCAGCACCGCCGTGCATTGTGATCATGGCAAAGCATCCACAATCAGTAACCTGTGCCTGCCTTCTCCCCATATCCATTGATTCCGCTTGGCCCTAGAACTCCAGCTAACTCTCTTGTAAATTCATCCAGTGTGTTGGCCTCCACTGCCTTCGTAGGCAGAGAATTCCACAAATTCACAACTCTCTGGGTGAAAAAGTTTTTTTTCACCTCAGTTTGAAATGGCCTCCCCTTTAATCTTAGACTGTGCCCCCCTTGTTCTGGACTCCCCCAACATCGGGAATTTTTTTCCTGCATCTAGCTTCTCCAGTCCTTTTATAATTTTATCCATTTCTATAAGATTCCATCTCATACATCTGAATTCCAGTGAATACAAGCCCAGTCTTTCCAATCTTTCCTCATTTGACAGTCCCGCCATCCCGGGGATTAACCTCGTGATTCAACGATGCACTGCCTCAATCGCAAGGATGTCCTTCCTCAAATTAGGAGACCAAAACTGCACACAATATTCCAGATGTAGTCGCACCATTGCCCTATACAAATGCAGAAGGACCTCTTTACTCCTATAGTCAAATCAAAGTATGGTATTGCAAAGTGAGGTATTGCATTTTGAGAAATCTAACCTGGGCAGGACCGACACAGTGAATGGTAGGGTTCTGGGTAGTGTTGTAGGGCAGAGGGATCTAGGAGTGCAGGTGCACAGTTCCTTGAAGGCGGAAGCACAGGTCGATCTGGTGTTGACAAAAAGGCTTTTGGCACATTGGCCTTTATCAGCCAGAGTATGGAGTATGGATGTTGGGAGGTCATGTTGCAGTAATATAAGACCTTCGTGAGGCTGCATTTGGAGTATTATGTTCTGTTCTGGGTACCGTGTTATAGGAAAGACGTTGCCAAACTGGAAACGTTCCAGGTACATTTTACGAGGATAGTGCCAGTGTCTGACCTGTAGGAAGAGGTTGAGTAGGCTCGGACTATCCATTGGAGCACAAGAGGAAGAGGGGTGATCTTATTTAGGTGTATTTGATCATGAGAGGAATTGATCGGATAAATGCACAGATTCTCTTGCCCTGAGTACGAGAATCGAGCTCCAGAGGACATACTTTTAACATGAATAGGAAAAGCTGTCATTGGAATCGGTGGGATAACTCTTTCACACAAAGGGTGGTGGATGCATGGAACAAGCTGCCAGAAGAGGTAGTTAAGGCAGGGACAATCCCAACATTTAAGAAATTGTTAGACAGATACACGAATAGGACGGGTTTGGAGGGATATGGATGAAACGGAGGCAGGTGGGAGCAGGGACATGTTGGACGGTGTGGGCAAGTTGGGCCGAAGGGCCTGTTTCCACAACGTATCACTCCATGACTCTATGAGCACCGGCCTGAAAAACCTCCTCTGGCAACTCGTTCCATTCACCCACCAAACTTTGTGTGATAAATTACCCCTCAGGTTCCGATGAAATGTTCCCACCTCATCTTAAACCTCCGTCCCATGGTTCTTGCTTCCCCTTCTCTGTGCGCCTGCCAGGTGTATTCCTTTCATTATTTTGTTCACCTCTAAAAGATCACCCCAGTTAATCCTGCACATCAAAGAATAAATTACTAGCCTGCTGAATCTGTGGCTGTAGACCAGGCCCTCCAGTCCTGGCAACATCCTCGTAAATCTGCTCTACGCCCTTTGCAGATTTACACCATTTTCCCGATACTACGGTGCCCAACACTGAACACAATAATCTAAATATGGACTCACCAACGTCTTAAACAATTGCAACATGACCTCCCAACTTCAAAACTCAAAGCTCTCGCTGATGAAGGCCAATGTGCCTAAAGCCTTTTCGACCAAACTATTTACCTATGACGCTACATTTAACGCACTGTGTACCTGTCGTGCGAGATCCCTCTGCTCTACAGTTAATGCATCTTTTTGTCTCGGTTCCAGCTCATCGGGACTGACACCCCTGAATTCACAGATGGTTTCATTTCCAATCTGCGTCTGATTCTGAACAAACCTGCACTGCAGCTGAACATGAAATTATAGAAAAATCAAGACCTAACTGCGCCTCCACGTGCAGCGGCCTCCTCAGTTGTGCTTCAAATATCTGCGAGGCCCTTTTGTGTAGTTATGGTCACCATATCATGGAAATTATGTCCTATTGCCAGAGACAGTGCGGAACAGGTTCACCAGGATGTTATCTGGAATGAATAGTTAGAAGGCAGATTAGATCTGTGCTGGGCTCAATGTTGTTAGTCATCCATATCAATGAGTTGCATGAAATTGTACAAAGACTAATTTTTAAGTTTGCAGTTGACACTAAAGTAGATGGTATCACAGACGGAAAATGTTTAGCAAGAATTAAAGCAGGAACTTTTCAAATTGGAAAATGGGCTGAGAAATAGCAAACGGTATTTCTTCCAGATAAGTGTGAGATTTTAATTTTTGAAGTAAAATCAGGGCATGGTCGTTACCGTGAATGGTAGTTAGCTAGGGAATGTTGTAGAGCAAAGGGATCCATACATTAGAAGTAACTCCAGCAAGTCTGCAGATGACACAATGCTGGGTGACAGTGTGAACTGCAAAGAGGATGTTAAGAGGTTGCAGGGTGACTACGCCAGGTTGAGTGAGTGGGCAGATGCATGGCAGATGCAATATAATGTAGATAAATGTGAGGTTATCCACTTTGGCAGCATAAACAAAGAGACAGATTACTATCTCAATGGTGTCAGATGAGGTAACGGGGAAGTACAACACGACCTGGGTGTCCTTGTACACCAGTCACTGAAAGTAAGCGTGCAGGTACAGCAGGCATGGAAGAAAGATAATGGCATGTTGGCCTTCATTACGAGAGGATTTGAATAAAGGTGCAAAGAGGATCTTTTGCAGTTGTATTTTTTGGTCTCATAATTTGAGGAAGGACGTTGAGGCAGTGCGCCATATGTTCATGAGGTTAATCCCTGGGATGGCGGGACTGTCATATTAGGAAAGATTGGAAAGACTGGGCTTGTATTTACTGGAGTTTAGAAGGACGTACAGGTATGTAGGTTAATTGGCTGGGTAAATGTAAAAATTGTCCCTAAATTGTGTAGGATAGTGTTAATGTACGGGGATCGCTGGGCGGCACGGACTTGGAGGGCCGAAAAGGCCTGTTTCCGGCTGTATATATATGATATGATATGATAGGATGAGAGGGGATCTTATAGAGACGTATAAAATTATAAAAGTACTGGACAAGCTAGATGTAGGAAAAATATTTCCAAAGTTGGGGGAGTCTAGTACCAGGAGCCAAAGTCTAAGAATAAAGGGGAGGCCATTTAAAACTGAGGTGAGAAGAAACTTTTTCACCCAGAGACTTGTGAATTTATGGAATTTTCTGCCACAAAAGGCAATGGAGGCCAATTCACTGGATGAATTTGAAAGAGAGTTAGACAGAACTCTAGGGGATGGTGGAATCAAGCGATATGGGGAGAAGGCAGGCACAGGTTACTGATTGTGGATGATCAGCCATGATCACCATGAATGGCGGTGCTCGCTCGAAGGGTCTAATGGCCTCCCCCTGCACCTATTTTCTATGTTTCCAAGTTTCTATGTTATATAGTTCAAAGAAAAGGGACGAAACAGGGAGGTGGGGTGGTGGAGAAGGTTTTTTGAAGCACTGTCTTCATCAATCAGTGAATAAAATTTAGAAGTTGGAAAATTATATTCAGTTCGACAAGACGTTGGTGAGGACGCACTTGGAGTAACGTGTATAATTTTTCGTCAGCATGTTTAGGAAATATGCCACTAATTTGTAAAGAGTCCTCAAAATATTTTACAACACGTTGCCAGAAAACAAGGGTCGGAGATACAGGGAAAGGCTGGGCTGCGAGGACTTTATTTCATGAAGCGCAGCAGGCAGTGGAGTGATCTCATGGAGGGGCAGGGTATCATAGGTAACATAGTAATATCAACACAAAGTCATTTGGACAGGTACATGAAGGGAATGGTTTAGAGGGAGATGATTCATATGCCGGTAAATGGGAATACTTCAGATGAACTAAAATGCACCATCCCACCCCATGAAACACGGCAGCCTTTGGCCAAACGTTGCGCCAGGTACAGCACTAACAAATATACTGCTTTTAAATGGCCCTTGGATATTCTGTTACCACAGAACTCTAACATTGAAATCATGGGATTTGCCTGTCATATATATTGGTCATTTTTGATAACAGTCCCTGATCATTGAAGTGTTTATTTCAGTTTCTACGTGTGCCAGGTTTACACTGCATGATGGGAGATATGCTCTCTTGAATTGCATGATAAATAAGCACATAAATGAAGTCTGCGTGTGTGGCATCTTTCTCTGTGCCGCTGTGTGGACAGCCCAGACAGATGAGTTGGTCATTTACTCTCAGACCGACCTTACTGTCTGGTCTGTGGGTTTGAATTGACTTCTACCTGTCAACTGGCCTAAAGTAGTTCACTACAAAATAAACTGCAGATTGAACAGAGCCACAGCTCGTGTTCACCGGCTGGAACTAATATTTCCCATTGGGCGAAACGCACAGAACATTTACCCAACTCACCCTTTCTCAAATCTGAAGCTGCATTTTAATTTTCTGCATTTTGTGTTATTATTTCAAGTGTATGCCGGAGAGAGTTAATTAGCATTTCTAACCTGTGTTAATTAAGATGAAAATAACAAGTTAATGCATCTTCAGCTGCCGTGTTTACCAGCGTGGATAGAGCAGCAAGATAGAGTTCGTGCTCATTAAAGTTTAGATTAATTATGGATATTGAACTTGAGTTAACCCTTTAGAGTCGAACATTTGAATTAAAAAGAAGGGATTCTTTGAGAGGATCTGGGAAAATTGATCGTTTATTTGAGTCATGACACCAAATAGATAAATGCCGAGCTAGATATTGGAAGATTGTGTTATATGGAACTAGATGTTATGTTTGTGCGAATATTGAAATATTTCTAGATAACCAACATTGTTACTTTTTCATATTTTATTTGGTAAGTGTACCACACTGTCTTATTCAAATGTATTTATTTATTTATCTCCTTTGTTTATTTATTCATTTATTTTTGTTGTTTTTCTTATTTTATTTTATTTATGTTCATGATGTTGTACTGTTTTGTATATATCTCTGTGAAAAATCAATAAAAACTGAAGAGAAAAAAAGAAAGGATGCTTTATTTTACATCATATCAAATGTAAAACATCGGGGTCAGATTTAATGAGATCATGTCACTGGTTATCCAGACCCATTACTGACCACACTGATAATGTTACTGCTTATCCAGACCCATCACTGACCACACTGATAATGTCACTGCTTATCCAGACCCATCACTGACCACACTGATAATGTCACTGCTTGTCCAGACCCATCGCTGACCACACTGATAATGTCACTACTTATCCAGAGAGAAAGAGAGTGAAGAGTGTGGGGAGGAAGAGGAGATGAGTGTGGGGAGAAAGGGAGCTGTGTGGGGAGAGAAAGGGGAGGAGTGGAGAGAAAGGAGGAGGATTGTGGGGATGGAGGGTGGGAAGAAAGGGAGTGTGGGGAGAGGAATTTAATAGTGTGGGGAGAGAGAGGTAGTGGGGAGAGAGAGGAGGCAGGATGACCGTGGTGAGCGAGCGGGGAGTGTGGAGAGAGACGGGGAGTGTGGGGAGAATGATGGGGAGGAGTGTGGGGAGAAAGGTGGTTTTAGGGGACAGGGGAGGGAGGAGTGTGAGAGAGAGGGAGGAAGGTTTGTGTGGAGAGAGAGTGGGAGGAATGTGGGGATGGAGGGGGTGGAGTGGGGAAGAGGGAGAGGAGGTGGGTGTGGGAGAGAGGAAGGTGTGTGGGGTGAGAGAGAGGAATGAGTGTTGGGGAGGAGGGGGATTGTGGAGAGAAAGGAGGAATGTGGGAATTGAGAGGGGAGGACTGTGGGGAGAGGGAGGGGAGGAGTGGGGATACGGAGGGAGAGGAGTGTGAGAGAACGGGAGGAGGAATTGTGTGGAGAGAGAAAGGATGCAGGGGGGAGTGTGGGAGAGGGAGAGGAGGTGGGTGGGGGAGATAGGAAAATGTAGCAAGAGAACAGGAGGAGTGTGGGGAGAGGGGGAGGAGTGGGGAGACAGTGTGGGAGGAGTGTGAAAGAGAGGGAGGAAGGATAGTGTGGAGAGCGAGTTAGAGGAATGTGAGGATGGAGGGGAGGAGTGGGGAGAGTGAAACGAGGGTGGGGGAGGAATGTAGCGAGAGCGAGGGGTACAGGGGAAAGAGGTAGAAGAGGAGTGATGGGAGAGAGTGGAGGAGTGGGGAGTGAGTGGAGGAATGTGGCAGAGAAATGGGAGGGGAGGGATAGAGGAAGGAGTGAGGCGAGAGAGGGGAGGTATGTGGGGAGAGAGAGATGGGGCAGAGAATGGACGAACGGGGGAGAGAGGTGAGGAGATAGAGGTGGAGGTGTGTGGGGAATGAGGGGGAATGTGGGCAGAGAGAGGGGGAATGGGGGAGACAGAGGGGGAGGAGTGTGGGGACACAGAATGAGAGGAGTGGTGAGTGTGTGGGGAGAAAGACAGAGTGTGGGGTGGAGAATGAGAGGAGAGTGGGGAGAGAGGGGGTGTGGAGAGAGATGGGGAGGTGTGTGGGGAGAGAGATTGGAGGTGGCAGGACAGAGGGGAGTGTCGGGAGAGAGTGGGGAGGAGTGTGGAGAGAGGGGAGGAGATGGGAAGTCAGACGGTCAGAAAATTGGGGAGAGAGACGGGGGATCGGTATGGGAGAGAGAGAATGGACGGAGGGGGAGGGAGAGAGGCAGAGAGAGTGAGGAGTGTTGGGGCGACGCATTATGTGTTACTCACATGTATGCAGGAGAAAGATATTTATTCATTTTAACCACTGCCTATTAAAATGAAAATAACAAATAAAAACGTCTGCACCGGCCAACGTGGATAGAACAGCAAGATGCAGTGAGAGCTCATTAGAGATGAGATTAATTACTGATAGTGTCACTGCTTATCCAGACCCATCACTGACCACACTGATAATGTCACTGCTTATCCAGACCCATCACTAACCACACTGATAATGTCACGGCTTATCCAGACCCATCACTAACCATACTGATAATGTCACTGCTTATCCAGACCCATCACTGACCACACAGATAATGTCACTGCTTATCCACACCCATCACTGACCACATTAACGTAACACACAGGTATGTTCTTTGTATCATCCATTCCAAGGACATCTCACATACTGTAACAACCAGCTACCCAGTTCCATCGCACGCTGCTCAGATATATTTTCACCAGTGACAACATTGACAACATTTGCCTCGTGCTGATTGGTACGGACACCTCTGAACTCACTGATGGTTTCACGTCCCATCTGCTTATGATTCTGAACGCATTTGCGCTACAAATGAATACCCATAAACAGAAAAATCAAGACTTAACTGTTCCTCCAAGTTCCAGCGCTTTCCTCAGTTGTACTTCAAATATCTGCGAGGCCCTTTTGTGTAGTTCTGGTCACCATATTACAGATATGATGTCCTGTTGCCAGAGACAGTGCGGAACAGATTCACCAGGATGTTATCTGGAATGGACAGCGTTAGTTTGAAGACAGAATCAATTGGGTGGGACTGTTCTCCTTGGAGCGCAGGAGGACGAGGGGTGATCTTATAGACATGTTTTAGATCATGAAAGGAATAGATGTAGTGGATGCTCGGATTCTTCTGCCCTGAATAGGCGAATCGAGGTCCAGAGGACATACGTTTAAGTTGAAGGGAAAATCATTGAATAGGAATCTGAGGGGTAACTTTTTCACACAATGGGTGGTGGATGTATGGAACAAACTGCCAGATGAGGAATTTGAGGCAGGGACTATCCCAACATTTATGAAATAGTTAGACAGGTTGGGTACATGAATAGGACAGGTTTGGTGGGATATGGACCAAATGCAGACAGGTGGAACTAATGTAGATGGGGCCTGATGGCTGGTGTGGGCAAGTTGGGCTGAAGGGCCTGATTCCACACCATATCACTCTATGACTATGAGTACAGGGCTGAACTACCTCCTCTGGCACCTCGTTCCACACACCCACCACCCTTTGTGTGAAAAATACCCCTCAGGTTCAGATTAAATTTCACCCCCTCATCTTAAACCTGCTCCCCATGGTTCCTGTTTCCCCTTCTCTGTGCGTCTGCCAGATCTATTCCTCTCATTATTTTGTTGATCTGTAGAAGATCATCCCTCATCCTCCTGCATCAAGAGATATAGGCCTCGGTTGCAGTTCATCGGTACCGACACTTCAGAACTCACTGGTGGTTTCACTTCCCATGTGCGTCTGATTGTGAACACACTTGCACGACAGCTGAACATCCAAACAAAGAATAACCAAGACTTAACTGCTCCTCCAAGTGCAGCGCTCTCCTACGTCGTACTTCAAATATCTGCGAGGCCCTTTTGTGTAGTTCTGGTCACCATATTATACAAATGATGTCCCGTTGCCAGAGGCAGTGCGGAACAGATTCATCAGGATGTTATTTGGAATGGACAGCGTTAGTTTGAGGACAGATTTGATCGGGTGGGATTTATCTCATTGGAGCAAGAATGCAGAGGGATGACCTTACTGAGGCTTGTAAAATTATGTCAACTATAGCAGGGTTGAGTAGATGGTCACAGTTATTTCCCAGGCTGTGTGATTCTAAACCCAGAGAACTTACGTTTATTCGAAAGGGGAGAGGTTTAAGGGAATTCTGACTTCAAATATGCAACAATCTTTTCATTTGAGGCGGTGGGGATAGATACCATCACAGCAAATAAACAGCATTTAGACAGCCGTTGTTTCGGATAGGAATGGAGGGATATGGGACAAATACAGGTGAATGAGATTACCGTAGATATGCATCTCGGTCCGAATGGACGAGTCGGGCCGAAGGGCCTGTTTCCCTGCAGTTCCCATGACTGGAATCAGCGGTTCTGTAATCACTAATGTGCTCTGTCATCGGCCTCCCCAGTTGTAGCCACATAGCAGACACATCACTGACTGCACAACAGTGGCGATACTGTATTGAGTGGTGGTGTCACCAACAACGGAGGCACATTGTTCATCTCCCTCACAAGTGTCCAACAGGTGCTTCACTCTCCTCAAACTAAACTCTAGCCTAGAAATGCGAGGAATTACACGCCAACAGGTGTCGAATTTTCTCAAACCTGCAGTTTAAACAACAACACGATATAACTGCCTATCATATACGTTGGTCGTTTTAATATGTCTCAGATCATTGAAGTGTTTCTTTCAGTTTCTATGTGTGCCAAATATATACAGCAGGAAGGGAGAAACGCTCTCGTATTAATTAATAAATAGGCACAGAAATACAGACTGAGTGTGTGTGAGAGATCTCTTGAATTAACTGGAATTTAGGATGAGAGGTGATCTTGACGAAACATATAGAATTTTGAAGAAGGGTCTCCACCCATTCCTTCTCCCAAGAGATGCTGCCTGTCCCGCTGAGTTACTCCAGCTTTTTGTGTCTATGTTCTGTTTAAACCAGCATCTGCAGTTCCTTCTTACACATATACAATTCTTAAGGGATTGGACAGGCTAGATAGAGGAAAAATGTTCCCGATGCTGTGGGAGTCCAGAACAGGGATCACAGTTTACGAATAAGGGGTAGCTCAATTATTACTGAGATGAGGAAAAACTGAACTGTCGTCGGCCTCCCCAGTTGAGATGAATTGTGAATCTGTGGAATCTGAGGGGTAATTTTTCACATAAAGCATGGTGGGTGTGTGGAACGAGCTGCCAGAGGAGGTAGTTCAAACCTGTACCCATAGAGTCATAGAGTGATATGGTGTGGAAACAGGCCCTTCGGCCCAACTTGCCCACTCCAGCCAAAATGCCACATCTACACTAGTCCCACCTGTCTGCATTTGGTCCATTTCCCACCAAACCTGTCCTATTCATGCACCTGTCTAACTGTTTCATGAATGTTGGGATAGTCCCTGCCTCAAATACCTCCTCTGGCAGTTTGCTCCATTCATTCAACACCCACTGTGTGAAAATGTTACCCCTCAGATTCCTATTCAATCATTTCCCCTTCACCTTAAACGTATGTCCTCTAGACCTCGATTCTCCTAATCAGGGCAGGAGAAGCTGAGCATCTACCCGGTCTGTTCCTTTCATGATCTAAAGCATGTCTATAAGATCACCCCTCATCCTCCTGCGCTCCAAGGAGACCAATCCCACCCAATTGATTCTGTCTTCAAACTAACGCTGTCCATTCCAGATAACATTCTGGTGAATCTGTTCCACACTGTCTCTGGCAACACGACATTGTTTCTATAATATGGTGACCAGAACTACACAAAATGGCCTCGCAGATATTTGAAGTACGACTGAGGAGAGCGCTGCACTTGGAGGAACAGTTAAGTCTTGATTTTTCTGTATTTTGATGTTCATTTGTAGTGCAAGTGTGTTCAGAATCAGACACAGATGGGAAGTGAAACCATCAGCGAGTTCAGAGGTGTCCGTGCCAATCAGCACGAGGCAAATGCTGTCAAAGGTGTCAATGGTGAAAATATATCTGAGCAGCGTGCGATGGAACTGGGTAGCTGGTTGTTACAGTATGTGAGATGTTCTTGGATTGGATGATACAAAGAACATACCTGTGCGTGACGTTAATTCAGGATTCAGGATTCAGGATATCTTTATTTGTCATCCAAAAAACATTTTTTTTGGACGAGATTTCGTCAGTGATGTGTCTGGATAAGCAGTGACATTATCAGTGCGGCCAGTGATGGGCCTGGGTAAGCAGTGACATTGTCGACGTGGTCAGTGATGGGTCTGGATAAGCAGTGTCATTATTAGCGTGGTCAGTGATGGGTCAGGATAAACAGTGACCTGATCAGTGTGGTCAGCGATGGTGAGTAATTGTGCTATGCCATTCATCCAGTGGGGACTATTAGTTCCAGCCAGTGAACACAAGGCGAGGTTCTGTTCAATCTGCAGTTTATTTTTTTATTGAACTACTTCAGACCAGTTGACAGGTTGATGCTAATTCAAACCCACAGACATGACAGCAATGTCGTTCTGAGCGTTAATTACCAACTCACCCGTCTATGCTGTCCACAGTGGTTTAGAAACATAGAAACAAAGAAAATACTTGCAGGAGTAGGCCATTTGTCCTTTTGAGCCCGCACCGCCATTCAACATGATCATGGCCGACCATCCTAAATCAGTACCCCGTTCCTGATTTCTCCCCGTGCAACTTTATTCCGTTAGCCCTAAGAGCTATATCTGACTCTCCCATGAAAACCTCCTGTGAATTGACCTCCACTGCCTTCTGTGGCAGAGATTTCCACAGATTCACAATTCATCTCAACTGGCGAGGCCGACGACAGATCAGTTTTTCCTCATCTCAGTAATAATTGAGCTACCCCTTATTCGTAAACTGTGATCCCTTTTCTGGACTCCCACAACATCGGGAATATTTTTCCTGTATCTAGCCTGTCCAATCCCTTAAGATATGTATATGTGTAAGAAGGAACTGCAGATGCTGGTTTAAATAGAAGATAGACACAAAAAGCTGGAGTAACTCAGCGGGACAGGCAGCATCTCTTGGGAGAAGGAATGGGTGGAGACCCTTCTTCAGAATTCTACATGTTTCGACAAGATCCCCTCTCATCCTAAATTCCAGTGAATTTAAGAGAGCTCTCACACGCACTCAGTCTGTATTTCTGTGCCTATATATGAACTAATTCAAGAGAGCGTTTCTCGCTTCCTGCTGTGTATAACTGACACACAGAGAAACTGAAAGAAACACTTCAATGATCAGAGACATATTAAAATGACCAACGTATATGACAGGCAGTTATATCATTTTGTTGTTTAAACTGCAGGTGTGAGAACTTTCGACACCTATTTACGTTTAATTCCTCGGATGTCCAGGCTAGAGTTTAGTTTGAGGAGAGTGAAACACCTGTTGGACACTTGTGAGGGTGATGAACAATGTGCCTCCGTTGTTGGTGACACCACCACCCAATACAGTATCGCCACTGTTGTGCAGTCAGTGATGTGTCCGCTATGTGGCTACAACTGGGGAGGCCGATGACAGAGCACATTAGAAATTACAGAACTGCTGATTCCAGTCATGGGAACAACAGGGAAACAGGCCCTTCGGCCGGACTCGTCCATGCAGACCGAGATGCATATCTACGGTAATCTCATTCACCTGTATTTGTCCCATATCCCTCCATTCCTATCCAAACCAACGGCTGTCCAAATGCTGTTTATTTGCTGTGATGGTATCTGTCCCCACCGCCTCAAATGAAAAGATTGCTCCATCTTTGAAGTCAGAATTCCCTTAAATCTCTCCCCTTTCGATTAAACGTAAGTTCCCTGGGTTTAGATTCTCGCAGCCTGGGAAATAAGTGTGACCATGTATTCAACCCTGCTGTAGTTGACATCATTTTACAAGCCTCAGTAAGGTCGTCCCTCTGCATTCTTGCTCCAATGAGATCAATCCCACCCGATCAAATCTGTCCTCAAACTAACGCTGTCCATTCCAGATAACATCCTGGTGAATTTGTTCCGCACTGCCTCTGGCAACAGGACATCATTTGTATAATATGGTGACCAGAACTACACAAAAGGGCCTTGCAGATATTTGAAGTACAACTGAGGAGAGCGCTGCACTTGGAGGAGCAGTTAAGTCTTGATTATTCTTTGTTTGGATGTTCAGCTGTAGTACAAGTGTATTCACAATGAGACGCACATGGGAAGTGAAACCATCAGTGAGTTTAGAAGTGTCAGTACCGATGAACTGCAACCGAGGCAGAAAGGTGAATTAACTGTAGAGCAGAGGGATCTAGGACGACATGGACATAATGTGTTGAATGTAGCGTCACAGGTTGATAGTGTGGGCAAAAAGGCTTTTGTAACATTGGCCGTCTTCGGTCAGAGCATTGTGTATAGATATTCGGAGGTTATGTTGCCGTTGTATAAGACGTTGGTGAGTCTGCATTTGGAGTATTGTGATCAGTTGTGTGCACCATGATACAGAAAAGATGGTGTCAATCTGGAAAGGTGATAGAGGAGATGGACGAGGATGTAGCGCGGACCCGTGGGCCTGATCTAGAGGGACAGGTTCAGCAGACTAGTACTTTATCCCTTGGTGCACAGGAGGATGAGGGATGATCTTCTACAGCTGAACAAAATAATGAGAGGAATAGATCTGGCAGACGCACAGAGAGGGGAAAGCAGGAACCAGGGGGCCCAGGTTTAAGATGAGGGGGAAAATTTAATCGGAACCCGAGGGGTAATTTTTCACACAAAGGGTGGTGGGTGTGTGGAATGAGGTGCCAGAGGAGGCAGTTCAGCCCTGTACTCATAGAGTCATAGAGTGATATGGTGTGGAATCAGGCCCTTCAGCCCAACTTGCCCACACCAGCCATCAGGCCCCATCTACACTAGTTCCACCTGTCTGCATTTGGTCCATATCCCACCATACCTGTCCTATTCATGTACCCAACCTGTCTAACTATTTCATAAATCTTGGGATAGTCCCTGCCTCAAATTCCTCATCTGGCAGTTTGTTCCATACATCCACCACCCATTGTGTGAAAAAGTTACACCTCAGATTCCTATTCAATGGTTTTCCCTTCCACTTAAACGTATGTCCTCTGGACCTCGATTCGCCTATTCAGGGCAGGAGAATCCGAGCATCCACTCCATCTATTCCTTTCATGGTCTAAAACAGGTCTATAAGATCACCCTCATCCTCCTGCGCTCCAAGGAGACCAATCCCACCCAATTGATTCAGTCTTCAAACTAACGCTGCCCATTCCAGATAACATCCGTGTGAATCTGTTCCGCACTGTCTCTGGCAACAGGACATCATATCTATAATATGGTGACCAGAACTACACAAAAGAGCCTCGCAGATATTTGAAGTACAACTGAGGAAAGAGCGCTGCACTTAGAGGAACAGTTAAGTCTTGATTTTTCTGTATGTGGGTATTCATTTGTAGCGCAAATGCGTTCAGAATCATACGCAGATGGGAAGTGAAACCATCAGTGAGTTCAGAGGCGACCGTACCAATCAGCACGAGGCAAATGTTGTCAACGTTGTCACTGGTGAAAATATATCTGAGCAGCGTGCGATGGAACTGGGTAGCTGGTTGTTACAGTATGTGAGATGTCCTTGGAATGAATGATACAAAGAACATACCTGTGTGTGACGTTAATGTGGTCAGTGATGGGTCTGGATAAACAGTGATATTATCAGTGTGGTCAGTGATGGGTCTGGATAAGCAGTGAAATTATCAGTGTGGTCAGTGATGGGTCTGGATAAGCAGTGACATTATCAGTTTGGTCAGTGATGGGTCTGGATAAGCAGTGCCATTATCAGTGTGGTCAGTGATGGATCCGGATAAGCAGTGACATGATCTCATTAAATCTGACACCGATGTTTTACATTTGATATGATCTAAAATAAAGAATCCTTTCTTTTTAATTTTCTTCAGTTTTTATTTTGTTTTTTCACAGAGATATATACAAAACAGTACAACACCATCGACATAAATAAAATAAAATAAGAAAAACAACAAAAATAAATGAATAAATAAGCAAAGGATATCAATAAATAAAAACATTTGAATAAGACGGTGTGGTACACTTACCAAATAAAATATAAAAAAGTAACAATGATTGGTTATCTGGAAAGATTTCAATATTCGCACAAACATACCATCTAGTTCTATATAACACAATCTTCCAATATCTAGCTCGGCATTTATCTAGTTATCATATCATATATATACAGCCGGAAACAGGCCTTTTCGGCCCTCTAAGTCCGTGCCGCCCAGCGATCCCCATACATTAACACTATCCTACACCCACTAGGGACAATTTTTTAAAAACATTTACCCAGCCAATTAACCTACATACCTGTACGTCTTTGGAGTTGGTGTCATGGCTCAAATAAATGATCCATTTTTTTCAGATCTTGTCAAAGAATCCCTTCTTTATAATTCAAATGTTCGACTCTAAAGGGTTAACTCAAGTTCAGTATCCGTAATTAATCTAAACTTTAATGAGCATTAACTGCATTTTGCTGCTGGTAAACACGGCAGCTGAAGATGCATCAGCTTGTTATTTTCTTAATTAACACAGGTTAGAAATGCTAATTAACTTTCTCTGGCATACACTTGAAAGAATAACACATAATGCTGAAAATTAAAATGCAGCTTCAGATCTGAGAAAGGGGGAGTTGGTTAAATATTCTTTGCGTTTCTCCCAATGGGGAATATTAGTTCCAGCCGGTGAACACTAGCTGTGGCACTGTTCAATCTGCAGTTTATTTTGTAGTGAACTACTTCAGACCAGGTGACAGGTAGATGTGAATTCAAACTCACAGACCAGACAGCAAGGTCGGTCTGAGAGTAAATGACCAACTCATCCGTCTGGGCTGTCCACACAGCGGCACAGAGAAAGCTGCCACACACGCAGACTTCATTTATGTGCTTATTTATCATGTAATTCGAGAGCATATCTCCCATCATGCAGTGCAAACCTGGCACTCATAGAAACTGAAATAAACACTTCAATGATCAGGGACTGTTATTAAAAATGACCAATGTATGAGACAGGCAATTATAATGTTTTCTGCTTAATCTGCATTTTTGAGAAATATGGCTATCTATTTATGTTTAATTCCCCTGATTTCAAGGCTCGAGTTATGTGGTAATAAAATATCCAAGGGCTATTTAAAAGCAGTTTGTATGTTAGTGCTGTCCCTGACGCAGATTTCAGACAAAGGTTGCCTTGTTTCATGGGGAGCGATGGTGCATTTTAGTTCATCTGAACTATTCCCATTTGCCGGCATATGGATCATCTCCCTCTAAACCATTCCCCTCATGTACCTGTCCAAATGTCTTAGTGTTCCCATTATGACGTTACCTATGACACTGTCCACCTCTATGAGGTCACTGCACTGCCTGCTGCGCTCCATGGAATAAAGTCCTGGCGAGCCCAACATTTCCCTGTAGCTCCGACCCTTGTTTTCTGGCAACGTGTTGAAATTATTTTCTGCACTCTTTACAAATTAGTGGCATATTTCATAAACATGGTGACGTATCCAAGTGCGTCTTCAACAAAGTCTTGCCCAACTGAACATAACTTTCCAACTTTTAAATTTTATTCACTGGCTGATGAAGACAGTGGGAAAAAAACCTTCCCCACCGCCCTATCCCCCTGTTACGTCCCTTTTCTTGCAACTATGTACTTTTATTCTGAGTTCCCTCTGCTCTACAACACTACCCAGCTAACTACCATTCGCGGTGAAGATCATGCCCTGGCTGGTCTTCCCTAATTTAAAATCTCACACATCTGCAAGAAGCACCATTTGCCATTTCTCAGCCCACTTTCCAATTTGAAAAAGTTCCTGCTCTAATCCTTGCCAATCATTTTTCAATGCTGTGATACCACCTAATTCAGTGTCAACTGTAAACTTATACATTAGTCCGTTACATTCTCAGGCAACTCATTGACACAGATGACAAACAACAATGAGCGCAGCACCAATCCCTGAGACAGACCACCACGCCTTGACCAATGGACGAAACTGTACCATATGCCTCTTTACAAATGTCCACTGCCGTTATCACCTTCAGGGAGCTGTGAACCTGGATCGCAAGATACTTTTATACATCACTGATGTCCAGGGTCATGCCATTAATTGTATATTTTGCACTCACATTGGACCACCCAACATCTCACACTTGCTCAGAATAATTTGCATCCGTGATTTCCCCCACACCTCCCATCTCTCTACTTGATCTATACGCCACTGAATACTGAGACAGCCTCCCTCACATTCCACAACCCCATAAATCTTGGTGTCATCCGCAAACTTACAAAGCAACCCGTGTATATTCACGCCCAAGTCATTTATAAGTATCACAAACAGCAGAGGTCCCAGCACAGATCTCTGTGTATCACTACTGGTCACAGGCCTCCAGCCTGAATATTGCCCTTCACCACAACCCTCTGTCTTCTATCATTCAGACAGTTCTGAATTCATGCGATCAAGTCACTGTTAACCCCGTGTGCATTCACCTCCTGGATCGGTCTACCAAGGGAGACTTTGTCAAAGGTCCGGATAAGCAGTGATAATATCAGTGTGGTCAGTGATCGGTCTGGATAAGCAGTGACATTATCAGTGTGGTCAGTGATGGGTCTGGATAAGCAGTCATATTATCAGTGTGGCCAGTGATGGGTCCGGATAAGCAGTGAAGTTATCAGTGTGGTCAGAGGTAGGTTTGGATAAGCAGTAACATTCTCAGTAATTAATCTCATCTGTAATGAGCTCTCGCTGCATCTTGTTGTTCTATCCACGTTGGCGGGTGCAGACGTATATATTTGTTATTTTCACTTTAATAGGCAGCGGTTAATGAGTCAATAACTTTCTGCGGGACACGATTGAAAGAATAACGCATTATGCGTCTCTCCCAACACACCTCACTCTCTCTCTCTCTCTCCTTCCACCCATTCTCTGTCCTCTCTCTTTCCTCACATTTCTGATTCTGCTTTCCCACCTCGTCCCCTCTCTCCACACTCCACCCCACTCTCTCCCCACACTCCCCTCTGTCTTGCCACACTCCTCCAATCTATCTCTCCATATACATCCCCCTCTCTCCGCACTCCCTCTCTCCCCACTCTCCTCCCACTCTCCATCCCCACACTCCTGCTTTCTCCCCACACACTCAGCACTCCTCCCATTCTTTCCCCCACACTCCTCCCCCTCTCTCCCCACATGCCTCCTCGTCTCTCTCCCCACACACATCCCCCTCTCTGCCCACACTCCTCCCTCTCACATTCCCCACACTCCCCCATATCTCTCCCCACGCTCCACCGCACTCTCTCTCCCCACTCCTCTCATTCACACACTACTCCCCTTCTCTTTCCCACACACCTCCTCCACTCCGCAATCCTTCCCCCGTTTGTCATAAGGTCATAACTGATAATAGAATTGGAGAGGGGGGGAGAGAGAGAGGTGTTTGAGAGAGAGAGGCGGTAGGGGGAGAGAGGGAGGAGAGGGGGAGAGGGGGAGAGAGGACAGGAGAGGAGAGAGAGGTGGGTCTCCTCAGAGTGTTTCCCTTTGTGCGTCGATAAGGCCTTTAATGAACCGACTTGTTAGATGGAACCGCCTC
>NW_027602544.1:0-33389 GCF_053455715.1 Rhinoraja longicauda | reverse complement strand
CCTCTGGGATGCGCTCAGGGCGCGGGTTTATTAATGAGCCGCAGCGCTGAGGTGAGCGGATATTTCACCGCGCTCTTCACCTGCTCCCTGAACTTGGAATGGGTCGCCGCGTAAATAAATGTGTTGGTGCAGCAGCTGAGATTCCTCAGCAATATCCCGACGTTGGCAAAGATCCATTGAGAATCATTCCCATCATTCCCAATCCCTGTGACCTGATAATAGACGACGTTTACAACCAGCGTCAGCCACAGGAGGATGAAGCTGCCGGAGATGGTGAAGAGTAAAACCACAGACCTCCTCCTGCTCTCCATCTCCGGGTCACTGCGCTTCTCCCCCTTGCTCTCACCCCTCAGCCCCTGACGGACCCGACTGGCCACTAAAATGTGCCGGACTGTCAGAGCGTTGAGCAGCAGGATCACAGCGAAAGGGAGGAACGGAGTTAAAACCGTGTCGATCCAGTCAAATGCCACCCACCCGGGGTCAGTGTAATAACTGTCCACCATGTCACAGCCCCACGGGACATTGTCGATGGTTGTCCAGTGTTCCAGTATGAAGTAGCGGGGAACGTTTTTCAGACACAGCAGAACGCCGGCTGTTGCGAGAACCGCAGCCGCAGTTTTCCCGGTGCAATATTTAGTTTTCAGCTTCTGGCAACAAATGGCGACAAAGCGATCAAAGGTGAAAGTGACGGTGAACCAGACAGAACAGTCTGTAGCTGAATAGCTCAGTACATTGTTAACACGGCACACAGGGGTGAGGGACAGGAAACTCCAATAAAAGTAATGGGATCGGATCTGATACAAAATGACCTCGGTGATCAGGGCGAGTAGATCGGCCGCTGCCATGGCCACCAGGTAGCGAGTGGTGCAGGTGTAGAGGCCGCACTTTCCCCGGGACAGGATCACAATCGCCACTAAATTCACTGCGGAAAGAGAAGGGGAGCGGACACTGGGCATTACTGAACACGGTCTCCGGGGCTGAACACCGGCTCCACTTTCAGCTGGAGATCAGGAGTGTTGGAGTCGGTGCGCGGCTGCAGGTTTAACAATGTCAGACCCGGCTCCGACTGTGCCCGACCTGCCTGCTTCAGGGGAGAGGAGATAAGGCGACGGGCGGGGTAAAGGGAGGGGAGGGAACGAGCAGCCGCCCGCTACAATAGGCGGAATGGTCCTGTCTACAGTTAACCCCGCTCACAGTCTCTGATGGGGCCGGTTTCACAGACTTAACCGTGACCGGCCGCGTTTAACCAGGGCTCTGGGAACTAGGCATCTGATGGGGACGAGGAGGGTTCCAGAGGAAAGGCAGGGACAACTTAGTATCCGGCAGCAGAGTGGCTCCGTTAATGGATTCATTCCACAGTTCGGTAACAACACACGCCGGTAGATTCGCGGCCACCGGTTCAGGAGATCGATCCAATTATTGACCAACAGGCGTTGGAATCCGACTGTGACAGATTCCACAGCGAGACGTGTCCACAGGAGCGGGTGTTCACTCTGATCAATAACTCAGACACAGTGAACTTCACAATGTAAACCCCTTCCCAGTCACACCGTCCCGGAGAGCTGCCTGTCCCGAGCACTGGGACAACTCTGGGCAAGGTCCCACTGAAGGCAAGAACAACATTCTAGTGGGTCCCGGCAGTGGGAGAAAGAGAGGGTTAGTTTCGGCTGTCTGAAAATGAGAAAAATCACCGCGTTAATTCAAAGATATTTCATTTAGAGGATTGATATACTTCACATATTCTTGTACAACAATCATCAGTTAGGAATATTGTAACACGATCAGAATCATGTCAACACCGGTTAACGGACGGAGTTATAAATCTTGATTTATTCACAAAATGCTGGAGTAACTCAGCAGGTCAGGCAGCATCTCGGGAGAGAAGGAATGGGTGACGTTTCGGGTCGAGACCCTTCTTCTTGAATCGTTCTGTTCACTTACCAGGGACTCCAACTGCAGCAATGATCACGTACAAGATTTTATCCACGGCGTAATATTCCCGAAGCTTTTCCCACATGTTCTCTGCCCAGCGACGTGTCCCCGTGAACTGCCGGTAATCTCTCGGAATGAAATGCCGGGGCAGAACATTCCCGGAGATTTTATACCATTTTCCGTCTCCACCGGGACAGTGAAGTTTCAAAAGAGTTTAAAAAAATAGAGATTTGGAAATGATTCGCAAACAGATGACATCAGCCAAGCGAAATCCCTGCTGAGACAGGTCGTGATTTATTCAGGGAATTGATTGAAACTCCAAAGACTGGGAATTGTGGCGATACTGAGGGATGGAAATTGGGAGCGGCATTGTTCCAGCAAAGGGGATATTGTTTCAAACTCCATCTGGTCCAACTCTCCACCACATGTTGTTTATCTGATTTCCTTTACTCAGCAAGGCAATCCCAAATTCAAGGGACCGTCTCAAGGCTTCTGGTGCCCAGTTTGAAGGTGGACTAGACAGCCTTTGTCCACAGCGTGATGAATTAGTTCAACAGATCACATCAGACTAAAATGGCCCGTCCACTCTGTTTTAACACTCAATGTGATCGCGGCTGATTGTAACCTCAACCCCACACTCCCGGAGACCCCTAGTAAGCATTTAGTCCTTGCTTGCCTGGAATGGATCTGGCTTTGCCTTGGGACAACAACAGTCTCTACCTTCATCACCTCTGAGGAGGAACGACCCAAAGACTCACGACACTCAGTGAACAGAACCATTGCCGTCTCAGAATTGTCTTAAAAGTAGAACACACGGCGAATGATGCAACATCTCTCCCTCCTCTCTTTCTCTCTCTCTCCATCTTTACTGCTATTCTCTCTCTGAACTGTTATTCTCGCCCCTACACTCTCTATTCTCCCTCTCTGTGCCGCCCGCTCTCTGCCAACCTCTCTCCCCTCCCACTCTTACTGCATCTCTCCCTCCTTCTCCCTGTATCTCTCTAATGCTTCCCTCTCCCCCTTTTGCCAACCCACTCGCTCTGAACTCCCCTCTCTCCTCATTTTCCCACTCTCCCTTTGATAGTTCACTCTCCCTCCACCTCTTCATTCGTCTTCTCCTCTATCTCTCCCTTTTATCTTTGTACGACCTATTTCTCTATCCATTTCCCCACCTCTCCATCACTTGCCATCACTTCTCTTTCCAAAGCCTTTCTTGGCAAGTGCAGTTAAAACGGTTAGCCACCATGGGATGTAACAGCTGTCCCTAAACCCCTTCCCTCACGCTCAAGCAGCCTTTCCAGGTGAGACAGATGTTCACCTGCACCACCTCTAATCTCATCTACTGCATGTGGTGTTCCAGATTTGGCCTCCTTTACATCGGCGTGGTGAAATGGAGACTCGGCGAACGTTTTGTCGAACACTCACCCTCGTTCTGCTAAGGCTTGCCGTATCTCCCCGTTGCAAGCCATTGTAACTCCCCCCTCGCACACTGACCTTTCTGTCCTGGGCCTCCACCAGCGCCAGAGAGGTTACATTAAAACAGAAAGAACGCCACTTCATAGTCCGCTTGGGAACCTTGCAACCTAATGGTATGAACATTAGCAAATGCCAGGTAACTAACGTGCAACTTCCCGCTTTTCCCTCGCTGTATCTCTTCCTTCACGCGGACTCGCACTTGTTAATCCCCTCCACCTCCATCTTCAACCGATATTCCCTCCTCTCTCTTTATAATTCCAACCTGCTCAATCCTTATCTCGCAACTTTTATCTTTTAACCTCTGGTCTCAACCACCTAACTATTAAAACGGTATTCACCCACTCATCATTCAACTCGCTTTGTCCTGCTGTTCCAGCCTTCTCCAGCTTCCCACCACAATCAGTCTGAAGAAGGGTCTCGAACCGAACTTTCACCCATCCATGTCCTTGGCAGGCTTAGCCAGTTCAGCGTGCCCTCTACAACTCTCACCAACTTCGACAGATGCACCATAGAAAGTATTTTATCAAGATGCATCACAGCTTGGTTTGGGAACAGCTCCATACAAGAACGCCAGAAATTGCTGCGAATTGTCCAGACCATCACACAAAGCAACCTCCCATATATTGACTCAATTTATAAACCACGCTGCCTCGGCAAGGCCAGCAGCATAATCAAGGACGAGTCGTACCCTTGCCAATCATGCTTCTCCTCTGTCCCATCAGGCAAAATGTATAGAAGTGTGAAAATGCACACCTCCAGTTTCAGGGACAGCGTCTTCCCAGCTGTTATCAGGCAACGGAATCATCCCACCACAACCAGAAAGCAGTGCTGAACTACTATCTACCTCTTTGTTGATCCTCGGACTATCCTCGATCGGATTTTGCAGGCTTTACCTCGCACTGAACGTTATCCCCTTATCATGTATCTATACTATGTAAATGGCTCGACTGTAATGATGTATTTTGTTTCCATTGACTGGGTAGCACGCAACAAAAGCTTTTCACGGTACCTCAGTACACGTGACAATAAACTGCACTGAACTGACATACTCAACTAGATTTCTCCAGAGGTGTAGCCTGACTCGCATTAGATATTGATTGTGTGTGACAGTGTGAGTGTGCGAGTCCGTGCAAGAGTGTGCTAGCACGTGTATGCGAGTGTGAATGTGTGAGATTGTGCACATGAGTCGGTGTGTGTGTGTATGCGTTAGTGTATGCGGTTGCGGGAATTTCAATGATTCAGTGATACCTTATTATCACGTACCCAGGTAGAGTGAAATCCTTAGTTTTGCAGACAACCCGGTAACATCATGTAGAAGACCTCACCGAGGCGGTACACAAGAGTCGCCACATTTTGACGCCGACAAAGTTACAAACGTTGGCCGGATAGTTGTATCTCCTGCCTGCCGCCGCACCGCGGGTCGCCCCTTCGTTCTCGGCGGCCTTCCTCGCTCTCCGACGGTCCACCTCGCTCTCTGCGGTTCCTCGCGGCTCCCACCTCGCTCCCGAGGCGCGGTTCTCATCGCCATCCGCGGTGGGCGAACCGGGCCGACACGGGCCGACTGAAGGGCTTGGCCCCGCTCACCGGGAACACTCCCGGCCACACTGCGCTGCGCTGCTCGACGCGAACATCCAAGGATACACTCAATCCCAAAATGTGCGCGTGTGCATGCGGGTAGAGTACGTAAGAGTGCCTATATTTGTGTGTGTGTGTGTGTGTGTGTGTCTGTGCGAGTGCGTGAGTGTGCGTGCGAGTGTGTGAGCATTAGTAAGTGTGGATGCAAGTGCGATTGAATGTATCTGTGTCTGAGTGGGAGAGTGCATGTGGGTTTGTGAAGGACAGTGTTTGCGTCTGTGCGTGTGTGTGGCTGTTTGTGAGAATGTGAGTGAATATGTGGGATGTGAGTTTGCCAGAGTGTTTGAGCGTGTAATTCTTTAATAGTGTGTGTGTGTGTGTGTGTGCGCGTGTGGGAGAGTATATGATGGTGTTGTCAGAGAATGTGTTCGTGTGTATGTGTGTGAATAAGTGCGTGTCTCTTCGTGCTAGTGCGTGTGAATATCTGTTAGTGTGAGTGCATGTGTACGTGTGATTGTATGTGAGAATGTGTGAGAGTATATTTGATTGTTTGTGATTGCATTTGAGAGATTGTGTGTGTCTTCGTGCGCGGGTATGTGTGTGTGCGTGCTTGACTGTGTTTGAGGGTGTGAACATGTGTGTTTGTAATGATGTAATGGCATACTGTGGGTTTTAGTGACGACGTGACACGGTGTGGGGCATTACTGATGGAGTGACGCACTGTGCAGTGGAACTGATGGAGTGACAAAATGCATGGTAGTAATGGTGGATTATCACACTGGGTTGGTACAGATGGAGTGAAACAGTTTGAAGTTGTATTGATGAAGTGACACACTGCGCAGTAGTACTGATGGAGTGACACAATGTGGGGTAGTACTGATGGAGTGACACAATGTGGGGTAGTACTGATGGAGTGACACAATGCGCTGTAGTACTGATGGAGTGACCCCAGTTGATGCAGTACGGGTGGATGAACATACTGTGGTTTGGTACAGATGGAGTGACACAATTTGCAGTAGTACTGATGAAGTGACACACTTTGCAGTTGTTCTGATGGAATGATAATAATAATAATAATAATAAAGATTACATTTATATAGCGCTTTTCATATACTCAAAGACGCTTTACAGGGATTTAGAGAACATAGGGAAGTGAATATATAGATAAATAAGTAAACGAACAGAGAAAGGAGACAGAGGGTGGGGTGACCTTCAGTGGTTGAAGGCAGTACTGAATAGGTGAGACTTCAGTGATGTTTTGAATGTGGTGAGGTTGGAGGAGTCTCTGACGGTTTGAGGTAGTGAGTTCCATAGGGTGGGAGCAGCGATTGAGAAAGCCCTGTCCCCCCAGGATCTGAGATTGGTCCGGATGTGGGGGGATAGGAGATTGGCAGCAGCAGAGCGGAGGGTGCAGGTGGGAGTGTGCCTGTGGAGGAGGTCGGTCAGGTAGGATGGGGCCAGGTTATGGACGGCTTTGTAGGTCATGAGGAGGATTTTGTACTGGATTCTCTGGTGGATGGGGAGCCAGTGGAGTTTGTAAAGGACGGGAGTGATATGGTCACGGATCGGGGTGTGGGTGAGTAGACGGGCAGCGGAGTTTTGAATGTATTGAAGTTTACTGATGATTTTTGAGGGTGCGCCATAGAGGAGGCTGTTGCAGTAGTCCAGACGGGAGGTGATGAAGGCGTGGATGAGGGTTTCTGCAGCTGTGGAGGAGAGGCATGGACGGAGACGGGCAATGTTTTTGAGGTGGAAGAAGGCTGTCTTTGTGATGTGTTTGATGTGTTTGTCGAAGGAGAGGGTTTGATCAAAGATGATTCCAAGATTCCGGATGTGAGGGGAGGTGGATACTGGGAGACCATCAATGTTGAGGATGAAGTTTTGGGTGGATTTGGTGAGCGTTTTTGGACCAATGATGATGATTTCAGATTTGTTGCAATTGAGTTTGAGGAAATTTGATTGAAGCCAAGATTTTATTTCAGTGATGCAGTTTGTCACTGTAGAGTGTGTGGTGGGGGAGATTGACTTGGTGGAGATGAGGAGCTGGATATCATCGGCGAAGCAGTGGAAGTTGAGACCATGACGGCGGATTAATTGACCAAGGGGGAACAGGTAGAGGATGAAGAGGAGGGGGCCAAGGACTGAGCCTTGGGGGACACCGTGGGGCTCTACTGACGTAGTGACACACTGCGGTAATACTCATGGAGTGGCACAATGTGTAGTACTGTTGTTATGACAAACTGCGGAGTAGTACTGACGGAGTGACACACAGTGGAATAGCACTGATTTAGTGACAAATTGTGAGGTCATCGCATCAGTACTACCACGCAGTTTGTCACTCCGTCAGTACTACTTCAGTGTGTAACTACATCCCGTGGGGGTAAAACTGATGGAGTGACACGCTGTAGAGCAGTACTGATGGAGTGACACACGGTGCATATTACTGATGGACTGACACACTGCGCAGTTGTACTGACGGAGTGAGATACTTCGGTGTAGTGCTGATTGAATGACACACTGGGGGTAGTGTGGACAGAATGGCGCACAGTGGGCTAGTACTGAAGTATTGACCCAATCTTTGGTGGTACTGTCGGGTTGCACATTGTGGAATGGTAAGGACTGACGGTGGGGCAGTACGGATGGAGAGTTACACTGATGGGTAATACTAATTGAATGAGTCCGTGTGGTTGTACAAAATGGAATAACAAGCTTAAGGCAGTACTGATGGAATGCATCACTGTAGTGTAATACTGATGGAATAACATATTGTAGGGCAGTACTGATGGAGTGACACGATCCAGTGTTGTACTGATGGAGTGTAACACTGTGGAGTAGTACTGATGTAATGACGTACTGTGGAGGTGTGTTGATGGAATGACACACTGTGGGGTAGGACTGATGTAATAACACATTCTGTTGGAGTGACACAGTAATACTGATGGATTGACACGCTGTGCGGTAGTACTGTTGCGATGACAAACTGTGGTGACATATTGATGGAATTACACACTATGGAGTCGCTGCGATGGGTTAGCACACTGTGGGGTAATGCGGATGGAATGACACATTTGAGATAGTCCTGATGTTGTGAAACACTTTGAGGAGTACTGATGGAAGAACATAGTGCGGGGAGAATTGATGGAGTGACACGTTCTAGGGTTGCACTGGAGTGACATGATGTTGGGCAGTGCTGATGGAGTGCAACACCATGGAGTTGTATTGATGCAGTGAGACACTGTGTGGTTTCACCGACGGAGTGACACACTGAGCGGTAGTACTATTGTGATGACAAACTGTGGTGTAGTACTAATGCAGTGACACACGGTTTGGTAATACTGATGGATTCACACAATTTGTGGCAGCACTTATGGAGTGACCCACTGGGATAGTCCTGATTGAATGATAAACATCGGGTAGTGCTAATGGCGTGAGGCATTGTGGGGAAGTACTAACAGAGTGAAACTGTGGAGAATTACAGACGGAGTGACTAGGTGAGGTAGGGCTGATGGAGTGACACACTGTGGGGAATACTAATGGAGTGACGCTGCGAGGAAGTACTGATGGGTTGACACTGTGGGGTAGTACTGATGGAGTGACACGGTGCGCGGTATACTGATGGAGTGATAATCAATGGATTGTACTGATGGAGTGACACACGGTGGCGTAGTACTGATGCGACGATAACACGAGTGATATTCCTGATGGTGCGACGATCTGCGGGGAGGCACTGGTGGAGTGGCACAATGTAGGGTGGTACAAATGGAGTAACAAACAATATTTTAGTACTGATGCAGTGGCACACTGTGGGTAGTGCTGGTGGAGTGACACACTTTGAGGTAGTACTGAGGGAGTGACACACTATGTGGCAGTTCTGACGCAATGGCATACTGTGGGATAGTACTAATTGAGTGACACCCTGCGGTGTAGCACTGTTGGAGAGACATATTCCAGGTTAATACTGCTGGATTGAAGCACTGTGGGGTAGTACTGATGGAAGGACTCATTGTGTAGTACTGATGGAGTGACACACCGTTGGATAGTACTGATAGAGTGACACCCTGTGCGGTAGTACTAATGGAATAATACACAACGTGTTACTGATGTTGGAAAACACTGTGGGTGTGTATTGATGGAATGGTATACAGTGCGGTAGTACCGATGAAGTGACACGCTCTAGGGTTGTACTGATGGAGTGACATAGTGTGTTGTAGTAATGATCGTCTAACACACTGTAGGCTTGTATTGATGGTGTGATAACCAGCGGGGTAGTATTGATGGAGTGACACAATGTGGGCAGTACTGATGGAGCAATACACTTTGGGGTAGTACTAGTGAAGTGACAAACTGTGGGCGGGCAGTGACGGAGCAAAACATTTTGGTGTATTACTGATGGAGTTTCACAGTGTGCGGTAGTACTGATGGAGGAACACACGATATGGTAGTACTGATTTCGTGGCACACTGTCGGATAGTATTAATGGTGTGAAACTAAATGGGGCATTACTGATGTAATGACATATTATAGGGTAGTTCTGATGGATTGACACACTGAGGGGGAGAACTGATCGAATGACAAACTGTGGGTTAGTACTGATGGAATGGCTATCCATTTAGTAGTATTGATGCAATGGCATTCCATGGGATAGTTCCGAATGAATGACATGTTGTGATGCAGTAATGATGGAGTAACAGACGATATGGTAGTACTGATTGAGTGACACGCTGTGGGATAGTACTTATGGATTAACATCCTGTGGGGTAGTACTGAAGGGCTGGTACATTTTGGGGTAGCACTGATGAAGTGACACATTCGACGGTATTACTGAAGGGGGGGAAAGCTGTGGGTAGTACGGATGAAATTACATAACTAAGGTAGTACTGACGGAGTAAAACACCGTGTGGCAGAAATTATGGAATGAAATACTGTAGGGTTGTCCTGATGAGAGTGACACGCTCTTGGGTTCTACTAATTGAGTAACATGCAGTACTGATGGAGTGACAGACTGTGAAGTAGTATTGATGAGTGACCTAACGTAGGGTATTATTGATATAATGGCACATTCTGGGGTAGTACTGATGGAGTGACATCATGTGCTGTAGTACTATTGTTATGTCATAATGTGGGATGGAATTGATAGAGTGACACTATGTGGTAGTACTGATGGAGTGACGCACTGTGGGGTAGTACTGCTGTAACGGTATACTGTGGGATAGTACTGAAGGAGTGACATCGGCGAGACCAAACGCAAGCTCGACGATCGTTTCGCTGAACAGCTCCACACAGTCCTACCTGATCTCCCGGTTGATCACCACTTTAACTCACTCCCGCTTCCCCATTCCCAATCTGAACTTTCTGTCCTGGGCATCCTCCATTGTCAGAGTGAGGCCCAGCGCAAATTGGAGGAACAGCACCTCATACTTCGCTTGGGCAGCTAACATACCTGCGAAATGAACATTGACTTATCTAACTTCCATTAGCCCTTGCTTTCCCTCTCTCTCCACCCCTCCTCCTTCCCAGTTCTCCCACCAGTCTCACTGTCTCCAACAGAATTCTATCTCTTTCCCGCCGACCTCTCCGACAACATTCTAAAGAAGGGTCTCGACCCGAAACGTCACCCATTCTTTCTCTCCAGAGATGCTGCCTGTCTCGTTGAGTTACACTAGCATTTTGTGTCTACCTTCCATTTAAAACAGCATCTGCATTTCTTTCGTACACGAAGTACAAGGCACGGCAGGACACTCGGCTAATAATAGCTGTGCCGAACATGAGACGACCAACCTTACCTGCCTTCTCACAATGCATATCCCTTCATTACCTGAAAATCTGAACTTGTCTTAAATATCACTATTGTAACTGCGTCCAACACCAGTGGAGTGGGTGGTAAGATTTTAAGAACCGTTATACAGGATGATGTGACAGAGTATTTATAAGTGCACGATGAAATAGGCAGAAGTTGGCATGGCTTTGTGAAGGGAAGGTCGTGTTTGATAAATTTGCTGGAATTATTTGAAGAAGTAAATAGCAAGACAGCCAAAGGGGAGACAGTAGATGTTGTTTACTTTGATTTTCAGAAAACCTTTGACCAGGTGTCACAAGATGGCTGCTTAGGAAGATGAGAGCCCACGGTGTCAAAAGGCAGATACCAGCATGGATAACTGGTTGGCTGGATGGCAGAAGACAAAGGGTGGCAATAAAGGGGGATTTTTTCTCGTTGGCTAACAGTAACTAGTGGAGATCTTCAAGGATCGGTGTTTGCCCGCTACTCCACGTTTTATATTATGATTTGGACGAGGGGATCGAAGGCTTTGTGGCCATGTTTGCGGATGTTACGAAAAGAGGTGGAAGGGCATGTAGTTTAGAGAAAGCATGGACTCCGCAGAAGGACTTGGACATGTTGGGGGAATGGGTAGAGAAGTGGCAGATGGAATATAGTGTAGCAAAGTTCGGAGTACTGCATTTTGGTAGTAGGAATAATGGCGTAGACTGTTGTCTAAGTGGGGAAATAATCCATAAATCGGAAGTGCAAAGGGCCTTGGGAGTGCTGGTTAAGGATTCCCAAAATGTTTATCTGCAAGTTGAATCGGTGAGAATGATCAGCCATGATCACATGGAATGGTGGTGCTGGCTCGAAGGGCCGAATGGCCTACTCCTGCACCTATTGTCTATTGTCTATTGTCTATTGTCTATTGTCTAATGGAAGCAAACTCAATGCCTGCATTTATTTCAAGAGGACTTGCATACAGAAACACGGATGTAATGTTGAGGCTTTACAAGGCGCTGGGAAGGCCGCATTTGGAATATTGTGAGCAATTCTGGGCACCATATCAGAGGAAAGGTGTGCTGGCTCTGGAGAGGTTCCAGAGGAGGTTTACAAGAATAATCCCAGCAATAAGTTAACCTATGGCGATCGTTTGTCGGCTCCCGGCTTGCACTCGGAGTTTAGAAGTATGAGGGTGGACCTCATTGAAACATACAGATATGTGAATGGTTTAGATCCAGTGGATGTGGAAAGTATGTTTCCACTTGTGGGAGCGTCTCGGACAACAGATCATTTCCTCAGAATTAATCTACGTTCTCTTTTGAAGATGATCAGAAATTTATTTAGTCAGAAAATGATGAATTTGTGGATTCTTGATTAATACAGGTATCAGAAGTTATGGGGAGAAGGCAGGAGAATGGGGTTTGGAAGGAAAAAGATTGGCGGATAAGACGATTGGCCTAATGGTCTAATTCTACTCCTATTCCTTATCACCCAATGCCCACCTGCGGTATTGCGTTCGATGCACACACTGCCCCTTGCTTTCCCTGCACCCCTCGTTTAAACTTCATCCCTTTCACCATAAAGGGGTGGCCTTCAATACTTGATATTTCCATCTTGAGAGGAATGTTCTGACTGTTTACCATATCTTTGCCTCTCATAATTTGCTATCGATCTATCAGGTTACTGCCCGAACTCCGATGAACCAGTCCAATGTCTGGTTGTTCATACGCTCCAGGCGATGTTCTTGTAAACGTCTTGAACACGATTTCCGAAGCGCCCATATCCTTCGTGTACGAGAGCGAACATAACTGTACACAATGCTGCAAAAGCGGCCGAAGTAAAGTTCTCTAAAGTTGAATATTGACATCTGACTCATATTCAATGACTCGGTCAAATATAGCAAGCATTCTCCGTGCTTTATTTATTACTCTAAACGTACTACCACGATTTGCGTGTTTCGCATTGGGAACACAAGGTTCATCATAAGCAATGCTGATGCTGCGATGCACTTATATTGTACAGACAGTGAGGGCTGTTGTGCCTCGATGTTGCAGTGTACTGCTGATGTTCATCCACGGGAGGGCGCTGTGACAGTATATTCCCACTGTACATGCACTGAGGTGCGCTGTGTGTGGATGTTGCTGTGTGCTGCTGATGTTCATCCAGGGGAGGGCGCCATGACAGTATATTGCTATTGTACATGCACTGAGGTGCGTTGTGTGTGGATGTTGCAGTGTGCTGCTGATGTTCATCCAGGGGAGGGCGCCATGACAGTATATTGCCATTGTACATCCACTGGGGTGCGCTGTGTGTGGATGTTGCCGTGTGCTGCTGATGTTCATCCAGGGGAGGGCGCCATGACAGTATATTGCCATTGTACATCCACTGGGGTGCGCTGTGTGTGGATGTTGCAGTGTGCTGCTGATGTTCATCCACGGGAGAGCGATGTGACAGTCTATTGCTACTGTACATCCACTGGGGTGCGCTGTGTGAGGATGCTGCAGTGCACTGTTAAAAAAGAACACTGGGTACAAAAGTCATAGCAGCAGAGTTAGTGCACCAAGGCCCATCGATTCCACTCCTGCATTCTATCATGGCTCACCTATCGTTCCCACTCAAAAAGATCTCCCTCTCTCACGAGGGCCACAGAGGATGAGAGAGAGAGAGAGCGCACCCCCCAAATAGCTGCCTAGATAGAGAGCTACCTATTTACTATCAATATCTCCAGCTATCTCGCTGATAGCTGATATACAGATATCCAGCTTTCTAGCTGTCTAGCATTGCATGTCGATAGCTATCTAGGTAGTTCGCTATCTTGCTGTCGAGATAGCTCACACGCTGTCTGGCAGTCTATCCTGCTGGCTAGCAATCCAGTTCTCGAGATAGCTTGATTGATAGGTAAAGAGCTAACTATTTTGGTAGCAACATAGCTAGGTCACTAACTTGCCTGAGAGCTAGAGAGATAGATAACTAGATAACTAGATTGTTAGCCAACAGCTTTGGCAGCCAGATAGCGGGTTTAGCTTGATGAAGCTTTGCTAGATGGCTAGTGAGCTAGGCATCTAGCCAGCTATACCAGTAGACAGCTCACGAGCCAGATCGCAAGAGAGATTTATAGCGATTAATGAGCTATCTAGCTAGATCGAAACGGGTCTCTCTCGTTCTCCCTTTCATCTCCCCCCCCCCCCCCCCCCCAGAGAGCGAGCGAGCGAGAGACCGCACTCCACAAAGAGCTGCCTACGCAACTCGCTAACTATTTTTGCTATGCAGAGATTCGGCTATCACACCATCAATCTGTCTAGCGTTCAAGCTATCTAGCAATGCAGGTATTTGGCTATCTAGAAAGCTAACACGCTATCTGGCTCTTTCCCGCTGGTAATCAATCTATATAACTTGATATCCAGCTTCCTCGCTGTCATGCTATCTAGCTAAACAGCTACCCACCTATGTAGGGAGCCTGCTACCTATCAATTTGACTATTCATCCAGTTGTTAGCTCTATAGCTAACAGACTAACTAGCTATCTATCTATCTGTCTATCTGTCTATCTCCCTATCTAGCTATCCACCTAGCTATATAGCTATTTAGTCTTGTAGGAATTTACCAAGCTAGCTACCTTATTATCTAGCTTACTATATATTTAGCTATCTACCTAGTTATCTATCCTGTTGGCTAGCAATCCACCTATCTAGCTATCCAGCTATCTAGCTAGCAGTCTAACGAGCTATCCAGTGATTTAATTATAGAGCTATCTATCCATTTATCTCTGTAGCAATGAATCTAGCTATTTGTTTCTTAAACTGGCTATCTAGCTATCTACCTACCACCTATTGCTACCTAGCTATCAAGCCATTTAGCCATGTAGTCATCTATCTATCTAGCTAGCTGCTAAGCTATCTAGCTATCTAGCCAGCTGGCCATCAAGTTTTCCAGCCATCTACTCATCAAGCCACCTCGCCATCTGCCCATCCAGCCATCTGGCTTTATTCAGCTCGCCATCTACCCAGCGAGCCAGCTTCCAAGCTGAACAATTTCCCAAGTAGCCAGCTAGCCTTCCAACCATCTAGCCAGAAAGCCATTTAGCCATCTCGGCATCCAGCCATATATATATATAGCCGGCGTGAGCGATCTATCTGTCAATTTAGCTTGCAAGGTAGCTATCTACAAACCTAGATATGACTAGATCTTCCTCTGTGGGCCTCGCGAGAGAGAGAGAGCGCACCCCACAGAGAGCTGTGTAGCGTGTTGATAAAGGCAAGGAGCCAGGTATTTTGGGAAGGTATATTTATTGGTTCGTGGGTCTCAGACGGGTCTAGTCTGCCGGAATGGCTTGGCGCCCAAACCTTGTCCTTTTATACCTGAGTCCAGGACCGCCTCCCGGGACTGGTCCATTCCCGTGCCGAGGGGTCGGTAGTAGTATGGCCCGACCCTTGGGAGCCGCCACAGTACCCCCCCCCAGATCCGGAGGCACGAAACGCACTGGTGGTCGCACAACCCGACCGGACCGCGTACGGTAATCGGTTGACAGAGGCGGAGGCACAGTTGGAGAGACAGGCGGTGGGACCCGCAAAGGGGGGCGACCTCGTGGCCGAGGCTGGGCCACCCGTACCGGTTGGTCGATGTCTAAGTGGGCCGGCTTCAGGCGGTCAATTGACACGGCCTCCGGCCGGCCCCCCATGTCCAAAACAAAGGTTGTCTGCCCGTGCTCCAGCACCCGGTACGGGCCTTCATACGGCCTCTGGAGTGGCGCCTGGTGGGCGTCACGGCGCAGGAACACAAAGGCGCAGTCCTGGAGGGCCGATGGCACGTAAGGGCGGAATGTCCCATGGCGGGACGTCGGCACGGGTGCGAGCTTGCCAACTCGCTCTCGGAGGCGATGTAGGGTGGATGAGGGCGGTTCCTCTCGCCCCGGCAACGAGGGCACGAACTCCCCGGGCACCGTGAGCGGAGACCCGTAGACGAGCTCCGCTGAGGATGAAGCCAGGTCTTCCTTGGGGGCAGTCCGGATGCCCAGCAAAACCCATGGTAGCTCGTCCATCCAGTCGGGGCCGGCGAGTCGCGCCTTCAGCGCTGCCTTCAGCTGCCGGTGGAACCTCTCCACCAAGCCGTTTGCCTGCGGGTGATAGGCCGTGGTGTGGTGCAGCCGCACGCCCAACAGGTGGGCCATGGCCGACCACAGCTCGGAGGTGAACTGTGGCCCCCGGTCCGATGAGATGACCACCGGCACACCAAAGCGAGCAATCCAGTGCGCGGCCAACGCACGAGCGCATGTGGCTGTAGATGTATCAGCCAGTGGTATGGCCTCCGGTCACCGCGTGAAGCGGTCCACCACCGTGAAGAGGTGGGTGATGCCCCGGGACGGCGGGAGCGGGCCCACAATGTCCACGTGCAGGTGGTCGAAACGGCGGCAGGGTAGACCGATCCCTTGGAGTGGCGCCCGGACGTGGCGTTGAATTTTCGACGTCTGGCACGGAATGCAGGTGCGGGCCCATTGGCCAACCTGCTTGCGCAGACCATGCCACATGAACCGCGCAGCTACCAAGGAGATCGTTGCCCGGATGGATGGGTGAGCCAGCCCGTGGACCACGTCGAACACCCTCCTGCGCCACGCGGCCGGGACGATGGGGCGCGGCTGACCTGCCGACACATCGCAAAGTATCGTCGTCGCTCCGGGGCCGAGGGGAACATCCTCAAGGTGGAGGCCAGAGATGGCAGTCCGGTAGGCGGGCATCTCCCCGTCCGTTAGTTGGGCCTCCGCCAGGGCAGAATAATCAATGCCGGGTGCCACTTCTAACACGGCATTGATGGCGGGGCGAGACAATGCGTCGGCCACCCGGTTTTCCTTCCCCTCGATAAAGCGGATGGAGGTGGTAAATTCGGATATGTAGGCCAACTGGCGCTGCTGTCGGGCGGACCATGGGTCGGAGACCTTTGCCAGGGCGAAAGTGAGCGGCTTGTGGTCCGTGTAAGCGGTGAACGGGCGGCCCTCCAGAAAATAGCGGAAGTGACGAACGGCCAGGTACAGGGCGAGGAGCTCGCGGTCGAAAGCGCTGTACTTCTTCTGGGCGTTGTCGAGGTGCCGGCTGAAGAAGGCCAGGGGGCGCCACCCCCCGTCCGTGAGTTGCTCCAGTACGCCACCAACCGCCAACTCTGAGGCGTCCACCGTAAGGGCTGTCGGGGCATCCTCCCGTGGGTGAACAAGCAGCACAGCCAGAGCCAGGGCCTCCTTCGCGCCGTCAAAGGCTGCTACGGCCTCGTCGGTCCACACGACGGTCTTACGCTTGCCCGCCAGCAGCTCGTATAGCGGCCGCATGATGTGGGCCGCGGATGGCAGGAACCGGTGATAAAATGCCACCATGCCGACGAACTCCTGCAGGCCACGCACCGAGGACGGACGGGGAAACCGGCGGATGGCGTCTACTTTGTCCGGCAGGGGAACCGCTCCTTGCGAGGACACACGGTGGCCGAGAAAGTCGATGGTGGCCACGCCAAAGCGGCACTTGGCGAGGTTTATGGCCAACCCGTGTTCGCTGAGCCGCTGGAAAAGCTGCCGGAGGTGAGCACAGTGCTCCTGCCGCGAGCGGCTGGCTACCAAGATGTCGTCGAGGTAGACGAACAGGAAATCCAACCCGCGACAAACGCCGTTCATTAATCGTTGGAATGACTGGGCGGCGTTCTTGAGGCCGAACGGCATCCGTACGAACTCGTAGAGTCCGAACGGCGTGATGATTGCCGTCTTGGGTACATCCTCCGGGTGGACCGGGATCTGGTTGTAACCTCGCACCAGATCCACCTTTGAAAATATCGTGGCCCCAGCCAAATGGGCGTTGAAGTCCTGGATGTGGGGCACGGGGTATCGGTCCTCGGCGGTAGCGACGTTCAGCCGCCGATAATCCCCGCAAGGCCTCCAGCCCCCGTTTGCCTTGGGGACCATGTGGAGTGGAGATGCCCATGGGCTGTTGGAAGGGCGGACGATCCCCAAGGACTCCATCGTACGGAACTCCTGTCGTGCCAGGCGTAGTTTCTCAGGCGGGAGTCGGCGTGCTCGTGCGTGGAGGGGTGGGCCGGTAGTCGTGATGTAATGGTACACCCCATGCTTGGGGGTCGATGACCGGAATTGCGGGGCCATAATATCCGGAAAGTCCGCCAGCACCCGAGCGAAATGGGAGTCCACGGACGACAGCGGGCGTATAACGGGGTCATTCAGCCGCAACGCGATGGGCTCCATCGTGGCGGAGTGGACCAAGCGCTGCTGCCTGACGTCCACGAGGAGAGAATGAGCCCGCAGAAAGTCGGCCCCGAGCAACGGCTGGGAGACGTCGGCGATCGTAAACAGCCACGTAAAATGACTGGCGCCGAAAACGATGTGGACCGTGCGGACGCCATACGTCTGGATAATGCTCCCATTTGCCGCGGTGAGGATGGGCCCCCGCTTCCCAGAACGAATGTCCAGCGGCGAAGGGGGCAGGACGCTCAGCTCCGCCCCGGTATCCACGAGGAAGCGGCTCCCGGACCGCCGATCCCAGGCGAAGAGGCGGTGAATCTGGCCGGCCACCGCAGGGACTATTGGTAGCCGGCCCCGGCGTTTCCCGGAAATGTGCACGGCTGGCGGCATTGTCGGGCTGCCGCACCCCAGCGCTGGTGGTAATAACACCAGTACCTCTTGCTGGTGCTGGCTGGAGCCTGCTGATGTGGGACTGCAGGTGCACGACCCGCAATGGCCACCGGGGGCGATCTCGCAGGCCTCCGAGACGTAGCTGTCACTCCTTCCACAGCTCCCCCGCCCGACCGGAGAAAATCGGGCGCTTCTCGAGTGACGTTTAGCGCACTGACGTCATCACGGCGCGCCGCCCACAGCGCGTCCGCGCGCCTGCCGAGGGCCCGGGTGTCTTCCCAGGAGACGTCGGTGAGCTGCAGGCGAATGTCGGCCGGCAGCAGGTGCAGGTATGTATACTCGAACATCAGGCACGGTCTGTGCCCGTCGAGTAACGCGACCATCTCCTTCAGGAGGCTAGATGGGCGCCGGTCACCGAGGCCTGGCATGTGGAGGAGCCTTTCGGCCCGCTCCATTCGGGTTAGCCCGTAGGTTTGGAGCAGCAGCTCCTTAAGGGCTTTATATTTACCGTCGGCCGGTGGGTCCTGGAGGAACTCCGTTACCTCTTCGGCCGCGTCCTGGTCAAGGGCTCCCACCAGGTGGAAAAACCGGGTGTCATCCCTTGTGATGCCCTTCAGCTGGAACTGGGCCTCCGCTTGGTAAAACCAAATGCGAGCCCGGGTGGTCCAGAAGGTCGGGAGCTTGATTCCTACCGCGTCGACAGCTGGGGCCTGGTCGGTCTGCGAGCCGGACGGGCGGTCGAATTCTGTTTCTTCGTCCATCCTAATGAATGGACCGTCGAGGTCACCAATGTAGCGTGTTGATAAAGGCAAGGAGCCAGGTATTTTGGGAAGGTATATTTATTGGTTCGTGGGTCTCAGACGGGTCTAGTCTGCCGGAATGGCTTGGCGCCCAAACCTTGTCCTTTTATACCTGAGTCCAGGACCGCCTCCCGGGACTGGTCCATTCCCGTGCCGAGGGGTCGGTAGTAGTATGGCCCGACCCTTGGGAGCCGCCACAGCTGCCTATATCTCTAGCTAGCGATCTTGCAATCTAGTTATTCAGCTATCTACACATCCAGCTATCTAGCTTTCAAGTTATGCAATGCGGGTAGCTAGCTACCCAGGTGGCAAACTATGTTTCTATCTAGACAGCTAATATGCTCTCTGGCTGTCCATCCTATTGGCTAGAAATGTAGCTCACTGGTTATCCAGCCATCTAGTTATCAGTGCAGCCAGCTACTACTGAATTCCAGTGAAGATAAGCCCAATCTTTACAAACTTTCCCCATATGTCAGTTTCGCCATTCCGGGGATTATCCTCCGGACCTACCACAATAGCAAGGATGTCCTTCCACAATTTAGGAGACCAAAACTGCACACAATACTCCACCTGTGATCTCACCAGGTCCCGGTACCACTGCAGAATGGCCTCTTTACTCCTATACTCAAATCCTCTCGTTATGAAGGCCAACATACCATTAGCATTAGTGAAGGGTCTGAAGAAGGGTCTCGACCCGAAACGTCACCCATTCCTTCTCTCCCGAGATGCTGCCCGACCTGCTGAGTTACTCCAGCACTTTGTGAATAAATACCTTCGATTTGTACCAGCATCTGCAGTTATTTTCTTATATTAGCATTAGTGCGTTTTTCTGCTCTCATATTGCAGCTTTCCACAATTAACTAGAGCAGACCTCAACATTCAGACGATATGTTCACACCCAGTATCGTCAGTCTGTTCACCACCCTCCCTCTGTCTATTTCTCTCTGTGGAATCTTTCTCCTCACTTCCCATTTGTTCCGTCACGACCTTCATCCTGTCCTCCCGAACAGATAGACGGAACATCTAATTCCGACCCTCAGCCATACGCTATGCTACACAGCACATCCCATGTTCTCCCTGACAATCTCAGTGAAACCTTTACCTGTTTTATAATAATTCAGCTCCTTGTGCTCGACCTCACTGGGAGTAGGACCGAAACGTCGAATTCGACCTGTTGCTTTAACAGACCTGCTTGACCAGCTGAGTTCCTCCAAGATTCAAGATTCCAGATTTAGTATCTTTATTCCCTTTTGATACGAAACTTTGTTTCTGGGTCGGTGGAAGATATTTGTTTTATCCTCCTGCTGATCACTGTCCTTTGCCAAAGTCTAAACTTACAGCGCGGAAACAGGCCCTTCGGCGCATCGAGTCCGCTCCAACCAGCGATCCTCGCATATTAACTCAATCCTCCATGCACTTGGCTCATACCATGCCAATTAACCTACAAACCTGTAGGTCTTTGGAGTGTGGAAGGAAACCAACAATCTCGGAGAAAACTCACGGGGGAACGTACGAACTGCGAACAGACAGCACCGTAGTCGGAATCGAACCCGGGTCTTCAGCTGCAATCGTTGTAAGGCAGCAACTCTGCTTGTGCGCCCATAGTTAGTATGTTTGCAACTGACACCGAACCAATTTTTACAGATGGCGGCGAATACGTTGAAAGGCGCACGATTTCAAAACCGGGCCAGATGGTACGTTCGGACCGACCGCTCACTGAGAATTGATCTTCGTGAAAAATGCCATCATGCTTGATTTATGAAAATGTTGCCAGCACTCGAGGGCCTGGGCTACAGGGCTTGGTTGGACATGTTTGGACTTTATTCCTAGGAGCACAGGGGCCTGAGAGGTGACCTCTGCAGGCGAAAAGGGTATGAGGGGAACAAATGGAGTGAAGGCACAGTCTATTTAACAGGGTAGGAAAATCAAGCACGATACGGCATGGGTTTAAGGTGAGAGGTGTTAATGTTTAATATAAACGTGAGGGGCAACTATTTCATTCAGAGGGTTGAGGAAATGTGAAACGACCTGCCCAGAAACATGCCGAGGCACACACAATCTTTTTAAGATGGCCGCGCCGTTGTGTTTGGCTGCCTGTCGTCGCTCACCTGGAGATCGTAGTATTCGTAGTGTTCTTCGAGCCACTTTAGTTTACGACCGCCGAACCCTCCTGTTGATCCAACCCTCCGTCGTCGACTTCTTCAGTCCAGGTCCCGGACAAAGTTTCTTCCAGCGATCGCTCCTCGATCAACTCCCGGTAGATGTGCGGGCCCAGCCTTACATCCACCGCCGCACGCACCGCGCTAGGAGGCGGGGTAAACGCGCGGGAACTTTCGAAAATTTAAAAAACCTCGCCCGCGAACTTCCAACAGCGGCCTACCTCGCCCA
The DNA here is from genome assembly GCF_053455715.1 of Rhinoraja longicauda. NCBI lineage: Eukaryota > Metazoa > Chordata > Chondrichthyes > Rajiformes > Arhynchobatidae > Rhinoraja > Rhinoraja longicauda. The sequence goes on along the minus strand of NW_027602544.1, from coordinate 11,843 downwards.
GCTCTGCGAAGTCGGACCTGGTCGACCCTACAGCTCCATCCACCGGCGCTCCCTCGAGCTCAGGTCTGCCGCTCTTCGACCGATCATCCCGGTCCATGGACTGCCGGCCCCTGGGCTCCCAGCAAGGCCATCTGTGAAGCGCAGCGGCGTGGTCTCCCTGAACCTCCGCCCGCTGGCGTGGGAGCCGCTACCGGACCGAAGCTCACCTGTTGTCCCTACTGTCCCTGCTAAAGTGGCCCTGATCAACGGAAGATCCCTCCAAAACAAGACTTTCATCCTCAACGACTTCTTCATCACCCGTGGATTGGACTTCCTACTGCTCACAGAATCCTGGCTTAACCCTGGTGAGCTTGCTCCACTCGTGGAACTCTGTCCTGATAACTGTCACTTTTTCACCTCGCCTAGGCTCTCCGGACGCGGTGGGGGCTTAGCCACTGTGTTTAAGAAACATTTCAACTGCCGCCTCCTGAACGCTGATCATTTCTCCAGTTTCGAGGTGCAACTAATTAAAGTAGGCCTAGCCTACCCCCTCTTAATTGTTCTTGTGTATCGCCCACCAAAAATGCATAAGGACTTCATCACCCAATTTGCTGATCTGATTTCTAGCATTTTGCCCAAATTTGACCGGATCATGATTCTTGGTGACTTTAATATTCATGTTTGCTGTCCCACTAAGCCTCTTGTGAGTGAATTTATGCACCTGGTTGAGTCCTTCAATCTGACTCTTCACACCACGGGACCCACTCACAAGTTAGGCCATACTCTCGACCTAGTGTTATCGTCCGGATTCCCAATCAACAACATTGAAACTACTGAAGCCTGTCTATCGGACCACAGTGCTATCATTTTTGACGCATCTCTGCCTTTATCTCCCGCAAAATCTCATCTCCCTGTTCGCTACTCCCGCGACATAAATTCATTGACTGCCAGTAAATTCTCCGAGGCTCTCACAGCTGCCCCCAACATCTGCACTATTGAGGCCTCTCCCCCCCATCTCAGCACTGAGGATCTCGCCTCTTTATTTAATATCACTTGCTCTTCCATCCTGGATTCTATCGCTCCCCTTAAAATGAAAAAGCCTAAGCCCAAAGGTCGGCCGTGGCTCAATGACACCACCAAAGCCCTAAGAAGGGAGTGCAGAAAATCAGAAAGGAGATGGAAATGTGACAAGCTTCAAATTTCATTCGAAATTCTGAGAAACAATCTTCTCAAATACCAGGAAGCAGTAAAGTCTGCTAGAGCACAATACTTCTCCGACCTTATTTCGAAAAACTCTCATAACTCCAAGGTCCTATTTAGAACAATTACCTCTGTCATATGTCCCGCCCCCAGTACCAGCTTAGTTGGGTCCCCTGCTAAGTGCGAAGAATTCGCTAAATTTTTCACCAACAAAGTTGAGAATATTAGAATGAACATTTCCCCTCCCACCCGTGACCTAGCTGTCTCACTAGTCTGTTCATCTAAATTGGACTGCTTCCAACCCGTCACTCTATCCTCCCTTGCAAAGCTTGTCTCCACTATGAAACCTGCAACCTGCCCCCTTGATCCTGCCCCCACTGCCCTTCTGAAGGATGTCATTGCAATAGCTGGTCCCAGCATCCTCTCTATTATCAACAGTTCTCTGGCCACTGGCACTGTTCCAACCAGTTTCAAGCACGCGGTGGTCCAGCCCCTACTGAAAAAACCAAACCTAGACCCCACCTTGCCTAGCAACTACAGACCCATTTCCAAACTGCCATTCCTGTCAAAAGTCCTTGAAAAGGCAATCCTTAACCAATTAGTGCCCTACCTGCACCAAAACACCATCCTGGAAAGTTTCCAGTCAGGTTTCAGAGCCCACCACAGCACAGAGTCTGCCTTGTTGAAGGTACACAACGACCTGCTTCTCGCCATCGACACTGGCGACTGTGCAATCCTGCTCCTTCTCGACCTCAGCGCAGCATTCGATACAGTGGACCACACCATCCTTATTGACCGTCTCCGGTACGCGGTTGGCATTGATGGCACTGCCCTGAGCTGGTTCGCTTCGTACCTCAAAGATAGGAGTTTCGCCATCAACATAGGCAGTTATTCCTCTGCTCCAGCTAGCCTCTCCTGCGGAGGTCCACAAGGCTCCATCCTAGGCCCCATTCTCTTCTCTCTATACATGCTCCCCCTTGGCCAAATCATTCAAAGGCACGGCATTTCTTTCCACTGCTATGCCGATGACACTCAGCTTTACCTCCCCCTGAAACCCAACAACCAGTCAAATTTAAACAGCCTCTCACACTGCCTTGAGGACATAAAATGTTGGATGGCACAGAACTTCCTCCAATTAAATGAGAGCAAGTCTGAGGTCATCCTATTCGGCCCCCCCCGACTCCATCAAATTGATAACAGGCAGTCTTGGAAGCCTATCCTGCCTAGTCAAACCGCATGTCAAAAACCTCGGCATGATATTTGACTCTGCATTAAAATTTGATAAGCAAGTCAACGCTGTGGTAAAAGCCAGCTTCTTCCAACTTCGAACCATAGCTAAAATCAAACCTTTCCTCAAATTCGACGACACAGAAAAAATCATTCACGCTTTCATTTCCTCCCGCCTAGACTACTGCAACTCCCTATACACTGGGATCAGCCAATCTTCCCTGTCCCGCCTGCAACTGGTCCAAAACGCCGCAGCGAGACTCCTGACGGTACCCGTAAAAGGGACCACATCACCCCGATTCTGGCCTCTCTCCACTGGCTCCCTGTACGGTACAGAATCAACTTCAAGCTCCTCCTATTCACGTATAAAGCCCTAAATGGACACTCCCCCCCCTACATCAAAAATCTTCTAACCCCCCTCTCTAACTCCAGGTCCCTCAGATCGGCCGACTTGGGGCTATTCACTATCCCGCGGTCTAGGCTTAAACTCAGGGGTGACCGCGCTTTTGCGGTTGCAGCTCCTAGACTGTGGAACAGCATCCCTCTCCCGATCAGAACTGCCCCCTCCATCGACTCCTTTAAGTCCAGGCTCAAAACATATTTCTACTCCCTAGCGTTTGAGGCTCATTGAGGAGGCGCTGTGAACTGTTTGCGTACTACTGTATGTTTTCATTTTTTTTTTTCTATTGGAACCTAATCAAATGTACAGCACTTTGGTCAACGTGGGTTGTTTTTAAATCTGCTATACAAATAAAATTGACTTGACTTGACTTGACAATGTGAAGGACATTTGGACGGGTACACGGTTTGGAAAGGTTTTCGGGGATAGAGGCAACCCGAATTAGATCAGATGGTCCATTTTAATCGACACGTGGATGTTGGGCGGCACGGCCTGTTTCCGCGCTATATGTCTCCATGCTTTATGATCTCCGCCATCGGGATCTATTACACGGAACCATCGGGTGGTGGGTGAATACGCATTGATGAAACAGTGTTTTCCTGTTCAAAGCGGGTTATCCAACGATACATTGTTCGGCTCGTAAACCGTGGTGGTCATCAGAGCCAATGCAGTCGCCAGGCATCCGCTTGCTTGAATTGAGCCCCCAGCCTGATTTGGAATCCTCTTATCCCTGTTTGACTTGCGGAGATCACACTTGTCCTTCGTGTTCCGTTCAGGGTCATCTTGCTTCAAAGCCTCAGATCAGGACATTAACCAAGTGTGAATCTCCCTTTTCATCCAAGGCTTCTGATTAGGACGAGACCTAAATGTTTCTATTGTAAAACAGTCGTCACGTGCATTTCTTAATGAAACCGAACACTTCCCTCGACAGACCGCCGACCGCTGGTCTCACGGCGTCCGGACGCGCGATATCATTCCGTGAGAAATCCTCGCATATTTTCCGATTTTATGTTTCCTGAGTTTTTCCATCAGATTGTCATTATTCCGGCTCCCGCTCCGGGGGAAACACTGTGATATTTGTGCGTCTCCTTTCATCAATCGGCAACGGTGCCTCACCTGTTGAATCCCGAGCAGGTGACCGGGGTTCGATTCAGATCACCGCATCATTCCAAATGCACGGGAAATCTGCCTTCAGAGAGCACAGATACTTAACTCCGATAGCAATTCATGCATAGACTCATAGTCATAGAATGATACAGAGTGCAAATAGGCCATTCGGCCCAACTTGCCCACACCGGCCAACATGTTCCAGCCGCACGACTCCCACCTGGGCGCGTTTGGCCCATATGCCTCCAAACCTGTCCGATCCATGTACTTGTCTAACTGCTTCTTACATGTTTGGACAGTCCCTGCCTCAACGACCTCCTCTGGCAGCTTGTTCCATACATCCACCATCCTTTGCGTGAAAAAGTTACCCATCAGGTTCCTACTAATCTTTTGCACATTCACCTTGAACCCATAAATGATGCAGGAAGGTCTTCTGGAGTAAAATGGATCCCATAGGCAATTATTATTCACTGTGAGGTCGTCTTTGCATCGGGGATGGAATTTCCATTCCTGACCCGTTGCCCTGTAAACGGAAGTGCATCTTCCTGATCCCTTTATTGCAGATTCCCACCCCAGACGAGGACAGATCCCAACATGCCCAGATAATATTTAAGACCAAGTGACGCCACTCTGTTCACCACCCGCTCTCTGTCTATTCCATTCAGTGGAACCTCTCTCTTCACTCCCCATCTGTTCCGTCATGTGCTTCATCCAGTCCTCCCGTACAGGCAGACGGAACATCTTCACTCTGATCCCCAGCCACGCACTACGCTACACAGGAACATTCACATGTTGCCACTGATCGGCCCCATCATTTACTTTCCAACTTTCTAATCATTGATGCATTCTGCTCCGTCTCATGGCCCCGAATCTAAAACTTACGTCAGCTGCATCTACGGATGCTGCATGACCCGCTGAGTTATGTCTCTTTATTCAAGATTACAGCATCTGTATTCTCTTTTGAAATGAAAGATTTGTATTGTTTGATGACAGATTTGTTTCGTCGTCCATTAACTGATCATTATTGAGCTTTTCCACAGTCTTTGTATGCAGCCCGGTCTTCGATTGAGTTGATTTCCTGATAATTCGCCTTCATATTACGACTCAATGTTCCCCAACGCTTATCCAATCGGACCGATTACTGTGCCTTCGCTCGGTAAAACTGCAAATAGCTTAATAAGAGTTCCACTTCATCGACTGAGGTCAGACCTAATGGAAACCCCCGGTCTCCTCAGACCACTGCTCTGTTGACCTTTTCGTTGGTGCTTCGTTCTTAAATCTTTCTGAATGCCAGAAGGAGCACCACCAATAGATGATCGGATGACAAACGATAGCGACAAATGGAACGGCAGGAATACTTACTGGTCGTGTAGGCCTACTTACTAGGTCGTGCTTAAGCCCTGCCGAGGGGGATGGGCTGGGGGAGAGAGAGAGATGTTGATTTTAGTTACCTGTGCATTCCTGAGGCTAGATTGGTTGAATTCATCGCAAATGATGAACAGTACCATAGGGTTTGGTTCTCAAAGAGAGTTCATGACCGAGTATACTTCATCCGCTGCCACCTTGGTGTTGGCTTTGTGTGGTATGTGGACCGCCGACACGATGGTTGCGATGAATTGCCCCGGTCGATTAAATGGACTACACATAGTGAACGGGTATTAGAGACATAGAAACATAGATAAATAGGTGCAGGAGGTGGCCATTTGGCCCTTCGAGCCAGCACCGCCATTCATTGTGATCATGGCTGATCATCCACAATCTTTAAGCCGTGCCTGCCTTCTCCACGTATCCCTTGATTCCACTAGCCCCAAGAGCTCTGTCCAACTCACTTTTAAATGCATCCAGTGAATTGGCCTCCACTATCTTCTGTGGCAGAGAATTCCACGAAGTCACAACTATCTGGGTGATTATTTATTTTGCACCTCCGTTTTAAATGGCCTCCCCTTTCTTCTTAGACAGTGGCCCCTGGTTCTTTCCTTTCCCGAATCTGACACCATCGAGATAATAATTTCCCTATTTGTTTTCGCCGCCAAAGTGGATAACCCCACATTTATCTATATTATACTGCATCTGCCTTGCATCTTCCCACTCACTCAACCTGTCCAAGTAACCCTGCAACCTCCTAACATCCTCTTCACAGTTCAAACCTCCACCCAGATTTGTGTCATCTGCAAACTTGCTAGTGTTACTTCTAATTCCATCATCCAAATCATTAATATATATGGTAAATAGTTGCGCCCCTGCATCGAGCCTTGCGGCACTCCATTCGCCAGTGCCTGCCATTCTGAAAGGGACCCATTTATTCCCACACTTTGCTTCCTGTCTGCAAACCAATTATCTATCCATGTCAATAACCTTCCCCCAATACCATGTGCTCTAATCCTGCTCACCAATCTCCGTGTGGGAACTTACCAAAGCCTTCCTGAACGCCTAGATACACCACATTCACTGGCTCTCCATCCATTTTACTTGTCACATCCTCAAAAGAAATCAGAAGATATTCAAGCAGGATTTCCCCATCATAAATCCACGCTGACTTGGACCAATCCTTTTACTGCTATCCAAATGCGCCGTTATTACTTAATTCATATTTCACTCCAGCATCTTCCCCACCACCGATGTCAGGCTAACTGGTCTATAATTCCCCGTTTTCTCTCTCTCGCTCCTTTCTTGAAAAACGGGTTAACATTCGCTCCCCTCCAATCCACAGGAACTCATCCTGAGTCTATTGAACATTGGAAAATGATCACCCATGCGTACACGATTTCTAGAGCCATCTCCTTGAGTACTCGGTGATGCAGACCATCAGGCGCTGAGGATTTATCAGCCTTCAGTCCCACTGAACTAAGCTAACTGAACTATTTCGTGGCATAGTCAGCTTGTTCCATAAGGTTTTCCGTCGTGCTGTTTGACTCAATAACTATAAATAGAGTGGGATTGTGTGACTGGAAGACAGCCGGGGATGAGTCGTGAATTGTCCTCTGATTGGTTTTCCACGGTTGGGCATAATTTAGAAACCAACCGCACTCGCTTGAAAATAACATTTTATATCAAAGATTCACTTTGTCAACTGTTGAGAGCTGTGCGAAGTTCTATTTTTAGTTCCTCAGACACTGAAGCGCTGACTCTCATTTTAGTTCCATCCCGGGTGAACAATTCCTGGGCGTTGCCCTACTTCGAGCTTTTGGATAATGGGACATCCGGTGTACAGATCGAGAACTGATACCCAGCAGTCAATCAATTGGTCATTTGGGGATAATTTCTCGCAGTGGGTAGTTTCCGCATTTCCTTTTCTAAATTTGGTGCCTCTGATCGTCACTATTGCTGCTCTGGAATCTGGGGAAAATACATGCTGTTGTGCGTCTGCTTTCTTCAGTTATTGATCACAGCACACCAGCTGCCTGCTGAGCAGTCGGCCAGGGTTTGATTACAGGTCACCGCAGTTTGCCCAAACCATGGGCAATCCGCCTCCCTGGAGCAGCGGAGATTTCGTTCAGATCAGCACACATTAATAAAATGCAAGAATTGTTAATTGAGTTAAATGTGTTCCATGGCCAATTATCACTCACTGTGTATCGGTCCGTGGATCCGGGATGGAATTCTCCACCCGTCAGCTTTTCACGGTAAACCCATGAAAGCATAGAAAGATAGGTGCAGGAGGAAGCCATTTGTGGGCTTTTGAAGGGCCACATGTGCTCGCTATTTCTGCCAACAAAATGGCCGCCACATGTGCTCGCTGTTTCTGCCAACAAAATGGCCGCCACATGTGCTCGCTGTTTCTGCCAACAAAATGACCGCCACATGTGCTCGCTGTTTCTCTCAACAAAATGGCCTCCCCAAGTTTATAACCTCCCATCCCTTACACCTCCTCCGATTGCTTCCTCCCATTCCAGCTTACTCCCCCAAGCTGGTTACCCCCCATCCCTTACCCCCTAACCTGGCTACCTCCCTTCCCTTACCGAGCTAAGTTGGGTACCTCCAGTCCCTTACTCCCGTAAGCTGTCTCCCTCTCATCCCTCACTCCCCAAGCTTGCTATCTCCCATTCCCCCTTACTGCCCCAAACTGGCTACCTTGCATCCATTACTCCCTCTAGCTGGCTACATCCCACCCCAGCAGGCTAACACTCCCCAGCTGGCTATCTCCCTTCCTCTACTCCCCAAATCTGGATACCTCCCATTCCCCTCACCCCCACAAGCTGGATTCTCCCCATTCAATAGACAATAGGTGGAGGAGGAGGCCATTCGGCCCTTCGAGCCTGTACGCACCGCCATTCAATGTGATCGTGGCTGATCATTCTCAATCAGTGCCCCGTTCCTGCCTTCTCCCCATACCCCCTGACTCCGCTATCCTTAAGAGCTCTATCTAGCTCTCTCTTGAGTGCATCCCGAGAATTGGCCCCCACTGCCTTCTGAGGCAGAGAGTCCCACAGATTCACGACTAAATGACTGGAAAAGTTTTTCCTCATCTCCGTTCTAAATGGCCGACCCCTTATTCTTAAACTGTGTGGCCCCTTGCTTTGGACTCCCCCAACATTGGGAACATGTTTCCTGCCTCTAACGTGTCCAACTCCTTTATAATCTTATACGTTTCGATAAGAGCCTTCTAAATTCCAGTGTGTACAAGCCTAGTCGCTCCAGTCTTTCAACATACGACAGTCCCGCCATTCCGGGAATTAACCTGGTGAACCTACGCTGCACGCCTTCAATAGCAAGAATATGCTTCCTCAAATTTGGAGACAAAAACTGCACACAGTACTCCAGGTGCGGTCTCACTAGGGCCCTGTACAACTGCAGAAGGACATCTTTGCTCCTATACTCAAACTAGGAGACTAAAACTGCACACAGTACTCCAGGTGTGGTCTCACTAGCGCCCTGTACAACTGCAGAAGGACCTCTTTGCTCTTATACTCAACTCCTCTTGTTATGAAGGCCAACATGCCATTGGCTTTCTTCACTGCCTGCTGTACCTGCATGCTTCCTTTCAGTGACTGATGCACTAGGACACCCAGATCTCGTTGTCTATCCCTTGTTCCTAACTTGACACTATTCAGATAATATTCTGCCTTCCTATTCTTACCACCAAAGTGGATAAGCTCACACTTATCCACATTAAACTGCATCTGCCATGCATCCGCCCACTCACACAACCTATCCAAGTCACCCTGCAACCTCATAGCATTTTCCTCACAGTTCACACCACCACCCAGCTTTGTATCATCGGCAAATTTGCAGTCTGCAGTCGCTCCAGTCTTTCAACATACGACAGTCCCGCCATTCCGGGGATTAACCTGGTGAACCTACGCTGCACGCCCTCAATAGCAAGGACGTCCTTCCTCAAATCTGGAGACCAAAACTGCACACAGTACTCCAGGTGCGGTCTCACTCCGCGAACGGTCAAGCCACACAAGGCCGCAGGCTCGGATGGATTTCAAGGAAGGGTTACTTAGGGACTGTGCTGAACAGTTGGCTGAGGTATTCACCAAGATTTTAACCTGTTGTTATCTCTGGCTACAGTCCCCAAGTGCCTGAAGTCGTCTACCATAGTGCCGGTGCCGAAAAAAGCAAAGATCACCAACCTGAACGACTATCGCCCGGTTGCCCAAACTCCGGTAGTCATGAAGTGCTTTGAAAGGTTGTTCCTGTCACACATCAAATCCAGCATCCCTGACTCACTGGACTCGCATCAATGTGCACATAAGGCAAACAGATCCACAGAGGACGCCATCTCTCTGGGTCTTCACACTGTCCTGACTCACCTGGAGAGACAGGGCACGTACGTGAGGATGCTACTCGTTGACTATAGCTTTGCCTTCAAACACGGTCATCCCCACCAAGCTCATCACCAAACTCCACCAGCTAGGCCTCAGCTCGTCGTTATGCGACTGGATCCTGGACTTCCTGCTGGAGCGACCGCAGGCAGTGAGAATGGGCCCGCACCTGTCCTCCACTATCACCCTGAGTACCGACCGGCACACAACAGGGCTGTGTTCTGAGCCCAATGCTCTACTCCCTCTTCACACACGACTGTGTTCCTGCATTCGACACCAACACCATTTGTCAAGTTTGCAGACGACACAACGGTGATCGGGCTGATCACCAACGGTGATGAAACACACTACAGAACCTGACGGACTGGCGCTCGGATAACAAACTGCCCCTAAATACCACAAAAACCAAGGAGCTAATCATCAACTTCCGTAGGTCACACAACGGGGAATACGCCCCGAACTTTATCAACGGGGACAGTGTGGCGAGAGTGTCCAGCTTCAAGTTTCTAGGCACCCACATTTCGGAGGACCTAACATGGTCCAATAACACCACTGCGCTGGTCAAGAACGACTGTTCTACCTGAAAACACTGAAGAAGTCCGGTCAGCCCCAACAGCTGCTGACGACCTTCTACCGCTGCACCATAGCGAGCATCCTAACGCATGGCATCCCTATGTGGTACCTCAGCTGCACGGAGGCAGAAAGGAAAGCTCTTCAGCGGGTAGTCCATAGAGCTCAGAGGACCATCGGAACACAGCTACCAGCCTTGGAGGGCATCTACAACACACGATGCCTCAGAAAAGCCACCAGCATCCGCAAAGACTCCTCATACCCCTGCAACAGTCTGTTGGGGACCTCCACCATCGGGCAGACGATACAAGGCCTTCTACGCCCGTACCTCCAGACTCAGGAACAGCTTCATCCCCAGGGCCATAGCTGCTATGAACCGGTCCTGCTGAGTCGGATGGTCACATCGCAGAGTGAACAGGTACATATAGACAATAGGCAATAGACAATAGGTGCAGGAGGAGGCCATTCGGCCCTTCGAGGCAACACCGCCATTCAATGTGATCATGGCTACCGAATCAGTACCCCGTTCCTGCCTTCACCCCATATGCCCTGACTCCGCAATGCTTAAGAGCTCTATCTAGCTCTCTCTTGAATGCATTCAGAGAATTGGCCTCCACTGCCTTCTGAGGCAGAGAATTCCACAGATTCACAACTCTCCGACTGAAAAGGTTTTTCCTCATCTCCGTTCTAAATGGCCTACCCCTTATTCTTAAACAGTGGCCCCTTGTTCTGGACTCCCCCAACATTGGGAACATGTTTCCTGCCTCTAACATGTCCAACCCCTTAATAATCTTATACGTTTCGATAAGATCTCCTCTCATCCTTCTAAATTCCAGTGTATACAAGCCTAGTCGCTCCAGTCTGTTAACATCTACTTGCACTTTATTCTGTTTTAAAACTGTTCTAATTTGTTTCATTGGGTTGTTTAAATTAATACTGACTAACTAATTCATTTATTGCATCGTATGGGAGGCACATTCCCAATCTTGTTTTACTCCTGTACAATGACAATAAAGATATATTGTATTGTATTGTATTGTATTGTACAACTGCAGAAGGACCTCCTTGCTCCTAAACTCAAATTAGGAGACCAAAACTGCACACAATACTCCAGGTGTGGTCTCACCAGGGATCGGACAAATAGCGCCAAACAGTGTCAAATAGCGAGCACATGTGGCGGCCATTTTGGCGAGAGAAAAAGAGAGCACATGTGGCGGCCATTTTTATAAAAGAAACAGCGAGCACATGTGGCGGCCATTTCGTTGAGAGAAACAGGACAAGGGAAGGAGGGAAAAGGGAAAAATGTGCATAGGTGTGTCAATCAGTGTGCACAGGTGTGTCAATCAGTGTGCACAGGCGTGTCAATCAGTGTGCATCGGCGTGTCAATTTGTGTGCATATTCGTGTCAATCCGTGTGCATAGGCGTGTCAATCCGTGTGCTTAGGCACGTCCATAACGTCATTTAATGCTAGGGGAGAAAGAACGCCGCTGATTGGTCACCACGCCACAGCGCATAGCATCATCTGAGAAAGAGCACCGCTGATTGGCCGCCGCGCCATGTCTATGGCGTCATCTGTTCTCAGGGAGGAGGA
>NW_027602543.1:0-33390 GCF_053455715.1 Rhinoraja longicauda | reverse complement strand
GGGAGGGAGGGAGGAGGGAGGGCGGGGGGGAGGGAGGGAGGAGGGAGGGAGGGAGGGAGGAGAGAGAGAGAGAGAGAGAGAGAGAGAGAGACGAGAGAGAGAGGAGAGAGAGAGAGAGAGAGAGAGAGAGAGGGGGGTGAGAATGAAGGGGGTAGAAACTGAAATAAACACTTCAATGGGTGACATAATGACTGTGGGTGACATAATTTCGTCCAATTTGGATGACAAATAAAGCTATCTTGATTAGCCGCAGCGCTGAGGTGAGCGGATATTTCACCGCGCTCTTCACCTGCTCCCTGAACTTGGACTGGGTCACCGCGTAAATAAATGTGTTGGTGCAGCAGCTGAGATTCCTCAGCAAATACCCGACGGCGTTAAAGATATATTGGGAATCATTCCGATCAGCTCCAATCCCTGTGATCTGATAATAGACGAAGTTTACAACCAGCGTCAGCCACAGGAGGATGAAGCTGCCGGAGATGGTGAAGAGTAAAACCACAGACCTCCTCCTGCTCTCCATCTCCGGGTCACTGCGCTTCTCCCCCTTGCTCTCACCCCTCAGCCCCTGACGGACCCGACTGGCCACTAAAATGTGCCGGACTGTCAGAGCGTTGAGCAGCAGGATCACAGCGAAAGGGAGGAACGGAGTTTAAAACCGTGTCGATCCAGTCAAATGCCACCCACCCGGGGTCAGTGTAATAACTGTCCACCAAGACACAGCCCCACGGGACATTGTCGATGGTTGTCCAGGGTTCCAGTATGAAGTAGCGGGGAACGTTTTTCAGACACAGCAGAACGCCGGCTGTTGCGAGAACCGCAGCCGCAGTTTTCCCGGTGCAATATTTAGTTTTCAGCTTCTGGCAACAAATGGCGACAAAGCGATCAAAGGTGAAAGTGACGGTGAACCAGACAGAACAGTCCTGTAGCTGAATACCTCAGTACATCGTTAACACTGCACACAGGGGTGAGGGACAGGAAACTCCAATAAAAGTAATGGGATCGGATCTGATACAAAATGACCGCGGTGATCAGGGTGAGTAGATCGGCCGCTGCCATGGCCACCAGGTAGCGAGTGGTGCAGGTGGAGAGGCCGCACTTTCCCCGGGACAGGATCACAATCGCCACTAAATTCACTGCGGAAAGAGAAGGGGAGCGGACACTGGGCATTAATGAACACGGACTCCGGGGCTGAACACCGGCTCCACTTTCAGCTGGAGATCAGGAGTGTTGGAGTCGGTGCGCGGCTGCAGGTTTAACAATGTCAGACCCGGCTCCGACTGTACCCGACCTGCCTGCTTCAGGGGAGAGGAGATAAGGCGACGGGCGGGGTAAAGGGCGGGGAGGGAACGAGCAGCCGCCCGCTACAATAGGCGGAATGGTCCTGTCTACAGTTAACCCCGCTCACAGTCTCTGATGGGGCCGGTTTGACAGACTTAAACGTGACCGGCCGCGTTTAACCAGGGCTCTGGGAACTCGGCATCTGATGGGGACGAGGAGGGTTCCAGAGGGAAGGCAGGGACAACTTAGGATCCGGCAGCAGAGCGGCTCCGTTAATGGATTCATTCCTCAGTTCGGTAACAACACACGCCGGTAGATCCGCGGCCACCGGTTCAGGAGATCGATCCAATTATTGACCAACAGGCGTTGGAATCCGACTGTGACAAACTCCACAGTGAGACGAGTCCACAGGAGCGGGTGTTCACTCTGATCAATAACTCAGACACAGTGAACTTCACAATGTAAACCCCTCCCAGTCACACCGTCCCGGAGAGCTGCCTGTCCCGAGCACTGGGACAACTCTGGGCAAGGTCCCACTGAAGGCAAGAACAACATTCTAGTGGGTCCCGGCAGTGGGAGAAAGAGAGGGTTAGTTTCGGCTGTCTGAAAATGAGAAAAATCACAGCGTTAATTCAGATATTTCATTTAGAGGATTGATATACTTCACATATTCTTGTACAACAATCATCAGTTAGGAATATTGTAACACGATCAGAATCATGTCAACACCGGTTAACAGACGGAGTTATAAAACTTGAATCGTTCTGCTCACTTACCAGGGACTCCAACGGCAGCAATGATCACGTACAAGATTTTCTCTATCGGCGAAATATTCGTACAGCTTTTCCCACATGTTCTCTGCCCAGCGACGTGTCCCCGTGAACTGCCGGTAATCTCTCGGAATGAAATGCCGGGGCAGAACATTCCCGGAGATTTTATACCATTTTCCGTCTCCACCGGGACAGTGAAGTTTCAACAGATTTAAAAAAATAGAGATTTTGAAATGACTCGCAAACAGATGACATCAGCCAAGTGAAATCCCTGCTGAGACAGGTCGTGATTTATTCAGGGAATTGATTGAGAAATTGCAAAGAGTGGGAATTGTGGCGATACTGAGGGATGGAAATAGTAAGCGGCATTGTTCCAGCAAAGGGAATATTGTTCCAAACTCCATCGGATCCATCTCTCCACCACATGTTGGTTATCTGATTTTCTTCACTCAGCAAGGCAATCCCAAATTCAAGGGACCGTCTCAATGCTTCTGGTGCCCAGTTTAAAGGTGGACTGGACAGCCTTTGTCCACAGCGTGATGAATTAGTTCAACAGATCACATCAGACTAAAATGGCCCGTCCACTCTGTTTTAACACTCAATGTGATCGCGGCTGAACTGATTGTGACCTCAACCCCACACTCGCGGCGACCCCTAGTGAGCATTTAGTCCTTGCCTGCCTGGAATGGATCTGGCTTTGCCTTGGGACAACAACATTCTCTACCTTCATCACCTCTGAGGAGGAACGACCCAAAGACTCACGACACTCAGTGAACAGAACCATTGCCGCCTCGGAATTGTCTTAAAAGTAGAACACACGGCGAATGATGCAACATCTCTCCCTCCTCTCTTTCTCTCTCTCTCCATCTTTACTGCTATTCTCTCTCTGAACTGTTACTCTCTCCCCTACACTCTCTATTCTCCCTCTCTGTGCCGCCCGCTCTCTGCCAACCTCTCTCCCCTCCCCCTCCCACTCTTACTGCATCTCTCCCTCCTTCTCCCTGTATCTCTCTAATGCTTCCCTCTCCCCCTTTTGCCAACCCACTCGCTCTGAACTCCCCTCTCTCCTCATTTTTCCCACTCTCCCTTTGATCGTTCACTCTCCCTCCACCTCTTCATTCGTCTTCTCCCCTATCTCTCCCTTTTATCTTTGTACGACCTATTTCTCTATCCATTTCCTCACCTCTCCATCACTTACCATCACTTCTCTTTCCAAAGCCTTTCTTGGCAAGTGCAGTTAAAACGGTTAGCCACCATGGGATGTAACAGCTGTCCCTAAACCCGCTCCCTCACGCTCGAGAAGCCCTTCCAGGTGAGACAGATGTTCACCTGCACCTCCTCTAATCTCATCTACTGCATGTGGTGTTCCAGGTATGGCCTCCTTTACATCGGCCTGGTGAAATGGAGACTCGGCGACCGTTTTGTAGAACACTCACCCTCGTTCTGCTAAGGCTTGCCGTATCTCCCCGTTGCAAGCCATTGTAACTCCCCCTCGCACACTGACCTTTCTGTCCTGGGCCTCCACCAGCGCCAGAGAGGTTACATTAAAACAGAAAGAACGCCGCTTCATAGTCCGCTTGGGAACCTTGCAACCTAATGGTATGAACATTAGCAAATGCCAGGTAACTAACGTGCAACTTCACGCTTTTCCCTCGCTCTATCTCTTCCTTCACGTGGACTCGCACTTGTTAATCCCCTCCACCTCCATCTTCAACCGATATTCCCTCCTCTCTCTTTATAATTCCAACCTGCTCAATCCTTATCTCGCAACTTTTATCTTTTAACCTCTGGTCTCAACCACCTAACTATTAAAACGGTATTCACCCACTCATCATTCAACTCGCTTTGTCCTGCTGTTCCAGCCTTCTCCAGCTTCTCACCACAATCAGTCTGAAGAAGGGTCTCGAACCGAACTTCACCCATCCATGTCCTTGGCAGGCTTAGCCAGTTCAGCGTGCCCTCTACAACTCTCACCAACTTCGACAGATGCACCATAGAAAGTATTTTATCAAGATGCATCACAGCTTGGTTTGGGAACAGCTCCATACAAGAACGCCAGAAATTGCTGCGAATTGTCCAGACCATCACACAAAGCAACCTCCCATATATTGACTCAATTTATAAACCACGCTTCCTCGGCAAGGCCAGCAGCATAATCAAGAACGAGTCGCACCATTGCCACTCCTGCTTCTCCTCTGTCCCATCAGGTAAAATGCACAGAAGTGTGAAAATGCACACCTCCAGTTTCAGGGACAGTGTCTTCCCAGCTGTTATCAGACAACGGAATCATCCCGCCACAACCAGAAAGCAGTGCTGAACTACTATCTACCTCTGTTGATCCTCGGACTATCCTCGATCGGATTTTGCAGGCTTTACCTCGCACTGAACGTTATCCCCTTATCATGTATCTATACTCTGTAAATGGCTCGACTGTAATGAAGTATTTTGTTTCCACTGACTGGGTAGCACGCAACAAAAGCTTTTCACGGTACCTCGGTACACGTGACAATAAACTGCACTGAACTGACATACTCAACTAGATTTCTCCAGAGGTGTAGCCTGACTCGCATTGGATATTGATTGTGTGTGACAGTGTGAGTGTGCGAGTCCGTGCAAGAGTGTGCTAGCACGTGTATGCGAGTGTGAATGTGTGAGATTGTGCACATGAGTCGGTGTGTGTGTGTATGCGTTAGTGTATGCGGTTGCAGGAATTTCAATGATTCAGTGATACCTTATTATCACGGACCCAGATATAGTGAAATGCTTAGTTTTGCAGACAACCCGGTAACATCATGTAGAAGACCTCACCTAGGCGATATAAAAGTGTCGCCACATTTTGACGCCGGCAAAGTTACAAACGTTGGCCGGATAGATGTATCTCCAGCCTGCCGCCGCAACGCGGGTCGCCCCTTCGTTCTCGGCGGCCTTCCTCGCTCTCCGACGGTCCACCTCGCTCTCTGCGGTTCCTCGCGGCTCCCACCTCGCTCCCGAGGCGCGGTTCTCATCGCCATCCGTGGTGGGCGAGCCGGGCCGACCGGGCCGACTGAAGGGCTTGGCCCCGCTCACCGGGAACACTCCCGGCCACACTGCGCTGCGCTGCTCGACGCGAACATCCAAGGATAAACTCAATCCCAAAATGTGCGCGTGTGCTTGCGGGTCTGCGTGTGAGAGAGCGGTAGAGTTTGTAAGTGTGCCTATATTTGTGTGTGTGTGTGTGTGTGTGTCTGTGCGAGTGCGTGAGTGTGCGTGTGAGTGTGTGAGCATCAGTAAGTGTGGATGGAAGTGCGATTGAATGTATCTGTGTCTCTGAGTGGGAGAGTGCATGTGGGTTTGTGAAGGACAGTGTTTGCGTCTGTGCGTGTGTGTGGCTGTTTGTGAGAATGTGAGAGAATATGTGGGATGTGAGTTTGCCAGAGTGTTTGAGTATGTAATTCTTTGATAGTGTGTGTGCGTGCGTGTGGGAGAGTATGTGATGGTGTTGTCAGAGAATGTGTTCGTGTGTAAGCTTTTGCGAATCAGTGCGTGTCTCTTAGTGCTAGTGCGTGTGAATATCTGTTAGTGTGAGTGCATGTGTACGTGTGATTGTATGTGAGAATGTGTGAGAGTATATTTGATTGTTTGTGGTTGCATTTGAGAGATTGTGTGTGTCTTCGTGCGCGGCTATGTGTGTGTGCGTGCTTGACTGTGTTTGAGGGTGTGAACATGTGTGTTTGTAATGATGTAATGGCATACTGTGAGTATTAGTGACGACGTGATACGCTGTGGGGCATTACTGATGGAGTGACACACTGTGCAGTGGAACTGATGGAGTGACAAAATGCATGGTAGTAATGGTGGATTATCACACTGGGTTGGTACAGATGGAGCGACACACTTTGAAGTTGTATTGGTGAAGTCACACACTGCGCAGTAGTACTGATGTAGTGACACACTGTGGGGTAGTACTGATGGAGTGACACAATGTGGGGTAGTACTGATGGAGTGACACAATGCGCTGTAGTACTGATGGAGTGACCCCAGTTGATGCAGTACGGGTGGATTAACATACTGTGGTTTAGTACAGATGGAGTGACACAATTTGCAGTAGTACTGATGAAGTGACACACTTTGCAGTTGTTCTGATGGAATGATACACCGTGGGGCTCTACTCATGGAGTGGCACAATGTGTAGTACTGTTATTATGACAAACTGCGGAGTAGTACTGACGGAGTGACACAAAGTGGAATAGCACTGATTTAGTGACAAATTGTGAGGTCATTGCATCAGTACTACCACGCAGTTTGTCACTCCGTCAGTACTACTTCAGTGTGCAACTACATCCCGTGGGGTAAAACTGATGGAGTGACACGCTGTGGAGCAGTACTGATGGAGTGACACACGGTGCGTATTACTGATGGACTGACACACTGCGCGGTTGTAATGACGGAGTGAGATACTTCGGTGTAGTGCTGATTGAATGACACACTTGGGGTAGTGTGGACAGAATGGCGCACAGTGGGCTAATACCGAAGTATTGACCCAATCTTTGGTGGTACTGTCGGGTTGCACATTGTGGAATGGTAAGGACTGACGGTGGGGCAGTACAGATGGAGAGTTACACTGATGGGTAATACTAATTGAATGAGTCTGTGTGGTTGTACAAAATGGAATAACAAGCTTAAGGCAGTACTGATGGAGTGCATCACTGTGGTGTAGTACTGATGGAATAACATATTGTAGGGTAGTACTGATGGAGTGCCACGCTCCAGTGTTGTACTGATGGAGTGTAACACTGTGGAGTAGTACTGGTGTAATGACGTACTGTGAGGTGTATTGATGGAATGACACACTGTGGGGTAGCACGGATGTAATAGCACATTCTGTTGGAGTGACGCAGTAATACTGATGGACTGACACGCTCTGCGGTAGTACAGTTGCGATGAAAAACTGTGGTGAAATAGTGATGGAATTACACACTATGGAGTCGCTGCGATGGGTTAGCACACTGTGGGGGTAATGCGGATGGAATGGCAGATTTGAGGTAGTCCTGATGTTGTGAAACACTTTGGGGAGTACTGATGGAAGAACATACTGCGGGGAGCATTGATGGAGTGACACGTTCTAGGGTTGCACTGGAGTGACATGATGTTGGGCAGTGCCGATGTAGTGTAACAATATTGAGTTGTATTGATGCAGTGAGACACTGTGTGGTTTCACCGACGGAGTGACACACTGAGCGGTAGTACTATTGTGATGACAAACTGTGATGTAGTACTAATGCAATGACACACTGTTTGGTAATACCGATGGAATGACACAATTTGTGGCAGCACTTATGGAGTGACCCACTGGGATAGTCCTGAATGAATGATAAAAATCGGGTAGTGCTAATGGCGTGAGGCATTGTGGGGAAATACTTATACTGTGGGGAATTACTGATGGAGTGACACAGTGAGATTGGGCTGATGGAGTGAAGGACTGGTATATTTTGGGGTAGTACTGATATAGTGACACATTCGATGGTATTATTGAAGGGGTGAAAAACTGTGGGTAGAACTGATGAAATTACATACTTAAGATGGTACTGACAGAGTGAAACCGCCGGGAAGAAATGATGGAATGACATACTGTGGGGTTGTACTGATGAGAGTGGCACGATCTTGTGTACGACTAATGGAGTAACATGTAGTACTGATGGAGTGAGAGACTGTAAAGTAGTATTGATGGAGTAACCTAACGTAGGGTAGTGTTGAAATAATGGCACATTCTGGGATAGTTCTGATGGGGTGACACACTGTGCGGTAGTACTGTTGTGACATAATGTGGGATGGAATTGATGGAGTGACACTGTGCGGTAGCACTGATGGAGTGACGCACTGTGGGGTAGTACTGATGTAATGGTATACTGTGGGATAGTACTGATGGAGTGACGCACTGTAGGGTAGTACTGGTGTAACGGTATACTGTGGGATAGTACTGATGGAGTGACGCACTGTAGGGTAGTACTGGTGTAACGGTATACTGTGGGATAGTACTGATGGAGTGACATCGGCGAGACCAAGCGCAAGCTCGACGATCGTTTCGCTGAACAGCTCCACACAGTCCTACCTGATCTCCCGGTTGCTCAGCACTTTAACTCACCCCCGCTCCCCCATTCCCAATGTGAACTTTCTGTCCTGGGCATCCTCCATTGTCAGAGTGAGGCCCAGCGCAAATTGGAGGAACAGCACCTCATACTTCGCTTGGGCAGCTAACATACCAGCGATATGAACATTGACTTCTCTAACTTCAATTAGCCTTTGCTTCCCCTCTCTCTCCACTGTCTCCAACAAAATGTTATCTCTTTCCCGCCGACCTCTCCGACATCAGTCTAAAGAAGGGTCTCGACCCGAAACGTCACCCATTCTTTCTCTACAGAGATGATGCCTGTCTCGTTGATTTACACCAGCATTTTATGTCTACCTTCGATTTAAACCAGCATCTGCATTTCTTTCCTACACGAAGTACAAGGCACGGCAGGACTTTCGGCTAATATTAGCTGTGCCGAACATGAGACATATATATAACATATAACATATAACAACTACAGCATGGAAACAGGCCTGTCCGGCCCTGCCAGTCCACGCCGACCATTCTCCCTGACCTAGTCTCATCTACCTGCACTCAGACCATAACCCTCCAATCCCCTCCTATCCATATACCTATCCAATTTACTCTTAAATAATAAAATCGAGCCAGCCTCCACCACTTCCACCGGAAGCCCATTCCATACAGCCACAACCCTCTGAGTAAAGAAGTTCCCCCTCATGTTACCCCTAAACCTTTGTCCCTCAACTCTGAAGCTATGTCCCCTTGTTGGAATCTTCCCCACTCTCAAAGGGAAAAGCCTACCCACGTCAACTCTGTCCGTCCCTCTCAAAATTTAAAAAACCTCTATCAAGTCCCCCCTCAACCTTCTACGCTCCAAAGAATAAAGACCCAACCTGTTCAACCTCTCTCTGTAGCCCAAGTGCTGAAACCCAGGCAACATTCTAGTAAATCTCCTCTGTACCCTCTCCATTTTGTCGACATCCTTCCTATAATTTGGCGACCAGAACTGCACACCATACTCCAGATTCGGCCTCACCAATGCCCTGTACAATTTCAACATTACATCCCAACTTCTATACTCGATGCTCTGATTTATAAAGGCAAGCATACCAAACGCCTTCTTCACCACCCTATCCACATGAGATTCCACCTTCAGGGAACAATGCACAGTTATTCCCAGATCCCTCTGTTCCACTGCATTCCTCAATTCCCTACCATTTACCCTGTACGTCCTATTTTGATTTGTCCTGCCAAAATGCAGCACCTCACACTTATCAGCATTAAACTCCATCTGCCATCTTTCAGCCCACCCTTCCAAAAGGCCCAAGTCTCTCTGTAGACTTTGAAAATCTACCTCACTATCAACTACTCCACCTATCTTAGTACGACCACCCTTACCTGCCTGCTCACAATGCATATCCCTTCATTACCTGAAAATCTGAACTTGTCTTAAATGTCACTATTGTATCTGCCTCCAACACCACTGGAGTGGTGGTAAGATTTTAGGACCCGTTATACAGGATGATGTGACAGAGTATTTATAAGTGCACGATGAAATAGGCATAAGTTGGCATGGCTTTGTGAAGGGAAGGTCGTGTTTGATAAATTTGCTGGAATTATTTGAAGAAGTAAATAGCAAGACAGCCAAAGGAGAGACAGTAGATGTTGTTTACTTTGATTTTCAGAAAACCTTTGACCAGGTGTCACAAGATGGCTGCTTAGGAAGATGAGAGCCCACGGGGTCAAAGGGCAGATACCAGCATGGATAACTGGTTGGCTGGATGGCAGAAGACAAAGAGTGGCGATAAAGAGGGATTTTTTTCTCGTTGGCTAACAGTAACTAGTGGAGATCTTCAAGGATCGGTGTTTGTCCGCTCCTCTACGTTTTATATTATGAGTTGGACGAGGGGATTGAAGGCTTTGTGGCCAGGTTTGCGGTTGTTACGAAAAGAGGTGGAAGGGCAGGTAGTTTAGAGAAAGCATGGACTCCGCAGAAGGACTAGGACATGTTGGGGGAATGGGTAGAGAAGTGGCAGGTGGAATATAGTGTAGCAAAGTGCGGAGCATTTGGTAGTAGGAAACTATTGTCTAAGTGGGGAAATAATCCATAAATCGGAAGTGCAAAGGGACTTGGGAGTGCTGGTTAAGGATTCCCAAATTTTTTATCTGCAAGTTGAATCGGTGAGAATGATCAGCCATGTTCACATTGAATGGTGGTGCTGGCTCGAAGGGCCGAATGGCCTACTCCTGCACCTATTTTCTATTGTCTATTGTCTAATGGAAGCAAGCTCATTGCTTGCATTTATTTCAAGAGAACTTGTATACAGAAACACGGATGTAATATTGACGCTATACAAGGCGCTGGGAAGTCCGCATTTTGAATATTGTGAGCAATTCTGGGCACCATATCAGAGGAAAGGTGTGCTGGCTCTGGAGAGGGTCCAGAGGAGGTTTACAAGAATGATCCCAGCAATAAGTTAACCTATGGCGATCGTTTGGTCAGCTCTCGGCTTGCACACGGAGTTTAGAAGTATGAGGGTGGACCTCTTTGAAACATCCAGATATGTGAATGGTTTCCACTTGTGGGAGCGTCTCGGACAAGAGATCATTTCCTCAGAATTAATCTACGTTCTCTTTTGAAGATGATCAGAAATTTATTTATTCAGAAGGTGATGAATTTGTGGAATTATTTGCCACAACAGGCTGTGTAGGTCACGTCAGTGGATATTTAAAGGCGTAGACAGAAAGATTCTTGACTAATACAGGTATCAGAAGTTATGGGGAGAAGGCAGGAGAATGGGGTTTGGAGGGCAAAAGATTGGCGGATAAGACGATTGGCCGAATGGTCTAATTCTACTCCTATTCCTTATCACCCAATGCCCACCTGCGGTATTGCGTTCGATGGACTTACTGCCCCTTGCTTTCCCCGCACACCTCGTTTAATAATATTAATTATTATTACTATAGTATTATTATTGTATTTACTACCCCCGGCACGTAGCGGAACCTCCAGGGTAGGGAGGAGACTATCCGGCATTTGGAAGTGCTTCCGGGAAGTGTGTCTGATGTGTGTGGGTCTGTGTGTCTGTGTGTGTGTCTGTGTGTGTGTGTGTGTTTGGGTCTGTGTTTGAGTCTGTGTTTGGGTCTGTGTTTGGGTTTGGGTTTGTGTTTGGGTTTGTGTTCGGGTTTGTGTTTGGGTTTGGGTCTGTGTTTGGGTTTGTGTTTGGGTTTGTGTTTGGGTCTGTGTTTGAGTCTGTGTTTGGGTCTGTGTTTGGGTTTGTGTTTGGGTTTGGGTTTGTGTTTGGGTCTGTTGCAATAATCATGCAAAACCTCTCATATGTTAAATGCAATTGATGCATCGCATTAGGATAACTTTGCAGGCTGCTGCAATATTAAATGCAGTGATGGCCTTGCATTAAAGTCACCTAGCTACCCCCAATGGATGTTATATGCATTAAATTAATTGCAATAATTTTGCAAAACCTCTCAAATGTTAAATGCAACAAATGCATCGCATTAGGATGACTTTTCAGGCTGCTGCAATGTTAAATGCAGTGATCGCCTTGCATTAAAGAAATATTGCAACACCCTGCGATGTGAAATGCAATAATAATCCTGCAAAACCTCTCAAATGTTAAATGCGACTAATGCATCGTATTAGGATAACTTTGCAGGCTGCTGCATTGTTAAATGCAGCGCTGGCGTTGCATTAAAGCAATATTGCAACCCCCTGGGATGTTAAATGCAATAAAATTAATTGCAATAATTTTGCAAAACCTCTCAAATGTTAAATGCAATTAATGCAACACATTAGAACAACTTTGCAGGCTCCTGCAATGTTAAATGCAGCGCAGGCCTTGCATTAAAGCAAAATTGCAGCTGTTCTGGGGTATTAAACGCATTAAAATCATTGTAATAATCATGCAAAATCTCTCAAATGTTCAATGCAACTAATGCATCGTATTATGATAACATTGCAGACTGCTGCAAAGTTAAATGCAGTGATGGCCTTGCATTAAAGAAATATTGCAGCCTCCTGGGATGTTTAATGCAATAAAATTAATTGCAATAATCATGCAAAACCACTCAAATGTTAAATGCAACTGATGCAACGCATTAAAATCTTTATTGGTGTACGGTTCCTCCTGACATCCATCCACCCACCCACCGATCGATCAATCAATCTTTGATTAATTCTTATTATTATTAATAATATTAATTATTATTACTATAGTATTATTATTGTATTTACTACCCCCGGCACGTAGCGGAACCTCCAGGGCAGGGAGGAGACTATCCGGCATTTGGAAGTGCTTCCGGGAAGTGTGTCTGATGTGTGTGGGTCTGTGTGTGTCTGTGTGTGTGTCTGTGTGTGTGTCTGTGTGTGGGTGTGTGTTTGGGTCTGTGTTTGAGTCTGTGTTTGGGTTTGTGTTTGGGTTTGTGTTTGGGTTTGGGTCTGTGTGTGGGTTTGCGTTTGGGTTTGTGTTTGGGTTTGTGTTTGGGTCTGTGTTTGGGTTTGTGTTTGGGTCTGTGTTTGGGTCTGTGTTTGAGTCTGTGTTTGGGTCTGTGTTTGGGTTTGTGTTTGAGTTTGGGTTTGGGTTTGTGTTTGGGTCTGTTGCAATAATCATGCAAAACCGCTCAAATGTTAAATGCAATTGATGCATCGCATTAGGATAACTTTGCAGGCTGCTGCAATGTTAAATGCAGTGATGGCCTTGCATTAAAGTCACCTAGCTACCCCCAATGGATGTTATATGCTTTAAATTAATTGCAATAATTTTGCAAAACCTCTCAAATGTTAAATGCAACAAATGCATCGCATTAGGATGACTTTTCAGGCTGCTGCAATGTTAAATGCAGTGATCGCCTTGCATTAAAGAAATATTGCAACACCCTGCGATGTGAAATGCAATAATAATCCTGCAAAACCTCTCAAATGTTAAATGCGACTAATGCATCGTATTAGGATAACTTTGCAGGCTGCTGCATTGTTAAATGCAGCGCTGGTGTTGCATTAAAGCAATATTGCAACCCCCTGGGATGTTAAATGCAATAAAATTAATTGCAATAATTTTGCAAAACCTCTCAAATGTTAAATGCAACAAATGCATCGCATTAGGATGACTTTTCAGGCTGCTGCAATCTTAAATGCAGTGATCGCCTTGCATTAAAGAAATATTGTGACACCCTGCGATGTGAAATGCAATAATAATCCTGCAAAACCTCTCAAATGTTAAATGCGACTAATGTATCGTATTAGGATAACTTTGCAGGCTGCTGCATTGTTAAATGCAGCGCTGGCGTTGCATTAAAGCAATATTGCAACCCCTGGGATGTTAAATGCAATAAAATTAATTGCAATAATTTTGCAAAACCTCTCAAATGTTAAATGCAACAAATGCATCGCATTAGGATGACTTTTCAGGCTGCTGCAATGTTAAATGCAGTGATCGCCTTGCATTAAAGAAATATTGCAACACCCTGCGATGTGAAATGCAATAATAATCCTGCAAAACCTCTCAAATGTTAAATGCGACTAATGCATCGTATTAGGATAACTTTGCAGGCTGCTGCATTGTTAAATGCAGCGCTGGCGTTGCATTAAAGCAATATTGCAACCCCCTGGGATGTTAAATGCAATAAAATTAATTGCAATAATTTTGCAAAACCTCTCAAATGTTAAATGCAATTAATGCAACACATTAGAACAACTTTGCAGGCTCCTGCAATGTTAAATGCAGCGCAGGCCTTGCATTAAAGCAAAATTGCAGCTGTTCTGGGGTATTAAACGCATTAAAATCATTGTAATAATCAATCAAAATCTCTCAAATGTTCAATGCAACTAATGCATCGTATTATAATAACATTGCAGACTGCTGCAAAGTTAAATGCAGTGATGGCCTTGCATTAAAGAAATATTGCAGCCTCCTGGGATGTTTAATGCAATAAAATTAATTGCAATAATCATGCAAAACCACTCAAATGTTAAATGCAACTGATGCAACGCATTAAAATCTTTATTGGTGTACGGTTCCTCCTGACATCCATCCACCCACCCACCCATCGATCAATCAATCTTTGATTAATTCTTATTATTATTAATAATATTAATTATTATTACTATAGTATTATTATTGTATTTACTACCCCCGGCACGTAGCGGAACCTCCAGGGCAGGGAGGAGACTATCCGGCATTTGGAAGTGCTTCCGGGAAGTGTGTCTGATGTGTGTGGGTCTGTGTGTGTCTGTGTGTGTGTCTGTGTGTGTGTCTGTGTGTGGGTGTGTGTTTGGGTCTGTGTTTGGGTCTGTGTTTGGGTTTGTGTTTGTGTTTGGGTCTGTTGCAATAATCATGCAAAACCGCTCAAATGTTAAATGCAATTGATGCATCGCATTAGGATAACTTTGCAGGCTGCTGCAATGTTAAATGCAGTGATGGCCTTGCATTAAAGTCACCTCGCTACCCCCAATGGATGTTATATGCTTTAAATTAATTGCAATAATTTTGCAAAACCTCTCAAATGTTAAATGCAACAAATGCATCGCATTAGGATGACTTTTCAGGCTGCTGCAATGTTAAATGCAGTGATGGCCTTGCATTAAAGTCACCTCGCTACCCCCAATGGATGTTATATGCTTTAAATTAATTGCAATAATTTTGCAAAACCTCTCAAATGTTAAATGCAACAAATGCATCGCATTAGGATGACTTTTCAGGCTGCTGCAATGTTAAATGCAGTGATCGCCATGGATAACTTGCATTAAAGAAATATTGCAACACCCTGCGATGTGAAATGCAATAATAATCCTGCAAAACCTCTCAAATGTTAAATGCGACTAATGCATCGTATTAGGATAACTTTGCAGGCTGCTGCATTGTTAAATGCAGCGCTGGCGTTGCATTAAAGCAATATTGCAACCCCTGGGATGTTAAATGCAATAAAATTAATTGCAAAACCACTCAAATGTTAAATAATATTAATTATTATTACTATAGTATTATTATTGTATTTACTACCCCCGGCACGTAGCGGAACCTCCAGGGCAGGGAGGAGACTATCCGGCATTTGGAAGTGCTTCCGGGAAGTGTGTCTGATGTGTGTGGGTCTGTGTGTGTCTGTGTGTGTGTCTGTGTGTGTGTGTCTGTGTGTGGGTGTGTGTTTGGGTCTGTGTTTGAGTCTGTGTTTGGGTCTGTGTTTGGGTCTGTGTTTGGGTTTTGTGTTTGGGTTTGTGTTTGGGTTTGTGTTTGGGTTTGGGTCTGTGTGTGGGTTTGTGTTTGGGTTTGTGTTTGGGTTTGTGTTTGGGTTGGTGTTTGGGTTTGTGTTTGGGTCTGTGTTTGGGTTTGTGTTTGGGTTTGTGTTTGGGTCTGTGTTTGGGTTTGTGTTTGGGTCTGTGTTTGGGTGTGTTTGAGTCTGTGTTTGGGTCTGTGTTTGGGTTTGTGTTTGAGTTTGTGTTTAGGTTTGGGTTTGTGTTTGTGTCTGTTGCAATAATCATGCAAAACCGCTCAAATGTTAAATGCAACAAATGCATCGCATTAGGATGACTTTTCAGGCTGCTGCAATGTTAAATGCAGTGATCGCCTTGCATTAAAGAAATATTGCAACACCCTGCGATGTGAAATGCAATAATAATCCTGCAAAACCTCTCAAATGTTAAATGCGACTAATGCATCGTATTAGGATAACTTTGCAGGCTGCTGCATTGTTAAATGCAGCGCTGGCGTTGCATTAAAGCAATATTGCAACCCCTGGGATGTTAAATGCAATAAAATTAATTGCAATAATTTTGCAAAACCACTCAAATGTTAAATGCAACAAATGCATCGCATTAGGATGACTTTTCAGGCTGCTGCAATGTTAAATGCAGTGATCGCCTTGCATTAAAGAAATATTGCAACACCCTGCGATGTGAAATGCAATAATAATCCTGCAAAACCTCTCAAATGTTAAATGCGACTAATGCATCTTATTAGGATAACTTTGCAGGCTGCTGCATTGTTAAATGCAGCGCTGGCGTTGCATTAAAGCAATATTGCAACCCCCTGGGATGTTAAATGCAATAAAATTAATTGCAATAATTTTGCAAAACCTCTCAAATGTTAAATGCAATTAATGCATCGCATTAGAACAACTTTGCAGGCTTCTGCAATGTTAAATGCAGCGCAGGCCTTGCATTAAAGCAAAAATGCAGCTGTTCTGGGGTATTAAACGCATTAAAATCATTGTAAAAATCATGCAAAATCTCTCAAATGTTCAATGCAACGAATGCATCGTATTATGATTACATTGCAGACTGCTGCAAAGTTAAATGCAGTGATGGCCTTGCATTAAATAAATATTGCAGCCTCCTGGGATGTTTAATGCAATAAAATTAATTGCAATAATCATGCAAAACCACTCAAATGTTAAATGCAACTGATGCAACGCATTAAAATCTTTATTGGTGTACGGTTCCTCCTGACATCCATCCACCCACCCACCCATCGATCAATCAATCTTTGATTAATTCTTATTATTATTAATAATATTAATTATTATTACTATAGTATTATTATTGTATTTACTACCCCCGGCATGTAGCGGAACCTCCAGGGCAGGGAGGAGACTATCCGGCATTTGGAAGTGCTTCCGGGAAGTGTGTCTGATGTGTGTGGGTCTGTGTGTGTCTGTGTGTGTGTCTGTGTGTGTGTGTCTATGTGTGGGTGTGTGTTTGGG
Source organism: Rhinoraja longicauda (assembly GCF_053455715.1). Classification (NCBI taxonomy): domain Eukaryota; kingdom Metazoa; phylum Chordata; class Chondrichthyes; order Rajiformes; family Arhynchobatidae; genus Rhinoraja; species Rhinoraja longicauda. The sequence continues at coordinate 16,560 of NW_027602543.1, read as the reverse complement.
TCTGTGTTTGAGTCTGTGTTTCGGTCTGTGTTTGGGTCTGTGTTTGGGTCTGTGTTTGGGTTTGTGTTTGGGTTTGTGTTTGGGTTTGGGTCTGTGTGTGGGTTTGTGTTTGGGTTTGTGTTTGGGTTTGTGTTTGGGTTTGTGTTTGGGTTCGTGTTTGGGTCTGTGTTTGGGTTTGTGTTTGGGTTTGTGTTAGGGTCTGTGTTTGGGTCTGTGTTTGAGTCTGTGTTTGGGTCTGTGCTTGGGTCTGTGTTTGGGTTTGTGTTTGAGTTTGTGTTTGGGTTTGGGTTTGTGTTTGGGTCTGTTGCAATAATCATGCAAAACCGCTCAAATGTTAAATGCAATTGATGCATCGCATTAGGATAACTTTGCAGGCTGCTGCAATGTTAAATGCAGTGATGGCCTTGCATTAAAGTCACCTAGCTACCCCCAATGGATGTTATATGCTTTAAATTAATTGCAATAATTTTGCAAAACCTCTCAAATGTTAAATGCAACAAATGCATCGCATTAGGATGACTTTTCAGGCTGCTGCAATGTTAAATGCAGTGATCGCCTTGCATTAAAGAAATATGGCAACACCCTGCGATGTGAAATGCAATAATAATCCTGCAAAACCTCTCAAATGTTAAATGCGACTAATGCATCATATTAGTTAACTTTGCAGGCTGCTGCATTGTTAAATGCAGCGCTGGCGTTGCATTAAAGCAATATTGCAACCCCCTGGGATGTTAAATGCAATAAAACTAATTGCAATAATTTTGCAAAACCTCTCAAATGTTAAATGCAACAAATGCATCGCATTAGGATGACTTTTCAGGCTGCTGCAATGTTAAATGCAGTGATCGCCTTGCATTAAAGAAATATTGCAACCCCCTGCGATGTGAAATGCAATAATAATCCTGCAAAACCGCTCAAATGTTAAATGCGACTAATGCATCGTATTAGGATAACTTTGCAGGCTGCTGCATTGTTAAATGCAGCGCTGGCGTTGCATTAAAGCAATATTGCAACCCCTCGGATGTTAAATGCAATAAAATTAATTGCAATCATTTTGCAAAACCACTCAAATGTTAAATGCAACAAATGCATCGCATTAGGATGACTTTTCAGGCTGCTGCAATGTTAAATGCAGTGATCGCCTTGCATTCAAGAAATATTGCAACACCCTGCGATGTGAAATGCAATAATAATCCTTCAAAACCTCTCAAATGTTAAATGCGACTAATGCATCGTATTAGGATAACTTTGCAGGCTGCTGCATTGTTAAATGCAGCGCTGGCGTTGCATTAAAGCAATATTTCAACCCCCTGGGATGTTAAATGCAATAAAATTAATTGCAATAATTTTGCAAAACCTCTCAAATTTTAAATGCAATTAATGCAACGCATTAGAACAACTTTGCAGGCTCCTGCAATGTTAAATGCAGCGCAGGCCTTGCATTAAAGCAAAATTGCAGCTGTTCTGGGGTATTAAACGCATTAAAATCATTGTAATAATCATGCAAAATCTCTCAAATGTTCAATGCAACTAATGCATCGTATTATGATAACATTGCAGACTGCTGCAAAGTTAAATGCAGTGATGGCCTTGCATTAAATAAATATTGCAGCCTCCTGGGATGTTTAATGCAATAAAATTAATTGCAATAATCATGCAAAACCACTCAAATGTTAAATGCAACTGATGCAATGCATTAAAATCTTTATTGGTGTACGGTTCCTCCTGACATCCATCCACCCACCCACCCATCGATCAATCAATCTTTGATTAATTCTTATTATTATTAATAATATTAATTATTATTACTATAGTATTATTATTGTATTTACTACCCCCGGCATGTAGCGGAACCTCCAGGGCAGGGAGGAGACTATCCGGCATTTGGAAGTGCTTCCGGGAAGTGTGTCTGATGTGTGTGGGTCTGTGTGTGTCTGTGTGTGTGTCTGTGTGTGTGTGTCTATGTGTGGGTGTGTGTTTGGGTCTGTGTTTGAGTCTGTGTTTCGGTCTGTGTTTGGGTCTGTGTTTGGGTTTGTGTTTGGGTTTGTGTTTGGGTTTGGGTCTGTGTGTGGGTTTGTGTTTGGGTTTGTGTTTGGGTTTGTGTTTGGGTTCGTGTTTGGGTCTGTGTTTGGGTTTGTGTTTGGGTTTGTGTTTGGGTCTGTGTTTGGGTCTGTGTTTGAGTCTGTGTTTGGGTCTGTGCTTGGGTCTGTGTTTGGGTTTGTGTTTGAGTTTGTGTTTGGGTTGGGGTTTGTGTTTGGGTCTGTTGCAATAATCATGCAAAACCGCTCAAATGTTAAATGCAATTGATGCATCGCATTAGGATAACTTTGCAGGCTGCTGCAATGTTAAATGCAGTGATGGCCTTGCATTAAAGTCACCTAGCTACCCCCAATGGATGTTATATGCTTTAAATTAATTGCAATAATTTTGCAAAACCTCTCAAATGTTAAATGCAACAAATGCATCGCATTAGGATGACTTTTCAGGCTGCTGCAATGTTAAATGCAGTGATCGCCTTGTATTAAAGAAATATGGCAACACCCTGCGATGTGAAATGCAATAATAATCCTGCAAAACCTCTCAAATGTTAAATGCGACTAATGCATCATATTAGTTAACTTTGCAGGCTGCTGCATTGTTAAATGCAGCGCTGGCGTTGCATTAAAGCAATATTGCAACCCCCTGGGATGTTAAATGCAATAAAACTAATTGCAATAATTTTGCAAAACCTCTCAAATGTTAAATGCAACAAATGCATCGCATTAGGATGACTTTTCAGGCTGCTGCAATGTTAAATGCAGTGATCGCCTTGCATTAAAGAAATATTGCAACCCCCTGCGATGTGAAATGCAATAATAATCCTGCAAAACCTCTCAAATGTTAAATGCGACTAATGCATCGTATTAGGATAACTTTGCAGGCTGCTGCATTGTTAAATGCAGCGCTGGCGTTGCATTAAAGCAATATTGCAACCCCTCGGATGTTAAATGCAATAAAATTAATTGCAATCATTTTGCAAAACCACTCAAATGTTAAATGCAACAAATGCATCGCATTAGGATGACTTTTCAGGCTGCTGCAATGTTAAATGCAGTGATCGCCTTGCATTAAAGAAATATTGCAACACCCTGCGATGTGAAATGCAATAATAATCTTTCAAAACCTCTCAAATGTTAAATGCGACTAATGCATCGTATTAGGATAACTTTGCAGGCTGCTGCGTTGTTAAATGCAGCGCTGGCGTTGCATTAAAGCAATATTTCAACCCCCTGGGATGTTAAATGCAATAAAATTAATTGCAATAATTTTGCAAAACCTCTCAAATTTTAAATGCAATTAATGCAACGCATTAGAACAACTTTGCAGGCTCCTGCAATGTTAAATGCAGCGCAGGCCTTGCATTAAAGCAAAATTGCAGCTGTTCTGGGGTATTAAACGCATTAAAATCATTGTAATAATCATGCAAAATCTCTCAAATATTCAATGCAACTAATGCATCGTATTATGATAACATTGCAGACTGCTGCAAAGTTAAATGCAGTGATGGCCTTGCATTAAAGAAATATTGCAGCCTCCTGGGATGTTTAATGCAATAAAATTAATTGCAATAATCATGCAAAACCACTCAAATGTTAAATGCAACTGATGCAACGCATTAAAATCTTTATTGGTGTACGGTTCCTCCTGACATCCATCCACCCACCCACCCATCGATCAATCAATCTTTGATTAATTCTTATTATTATTAATAATATTAATTATTATTACTATAGTATTATTATTGTATTTACTACCCCCGGCACGTAGCGGAACCTCCAGGGCAGGGAGGAGACTATCCGGCATTTGGAAGTGCTTCCGGGAAGTGTGTCTGATGTGTGTGGGTCTGTGTGTGTCTGTGTGTGTGTCTGTGTGTGTGTCTGTGTGTGGGTGTGTGTTTGGGTCTGTGTTTGAGTCTGTGTTTGGGTTTGTGTTTGGGTTTGTGTTTGGGTTTGGGTCTGTGTGTGGGTTTGCGTTTGGGTTTGTGTTTGGGTTTGTGTTTGGGTCTGTGTTTGGGTTTGTGTTTGGGTCTGTGTTTGGGTCTGTGTTTGAGTCTGTGTTTGGGTCTGTGTTTGGGTTTGTGTTTGAGTTTGGGTTTGGGTTTGTGTTTGGGTCTGTTGCAATAATCATGCAAAACCGCTCAAATGTTAAATGCAATTGATGCATCGCATTAGGATAACTTTGCAGGCTGCTGCAATGTTAAATGCAGTGATGGCCTTGCATTAAAGTCACCTAGCTACCCCCAATGGATGTTATATGCTTTAAATTAATTGCAATAATTTTGCAAAACCTCTCAAATGTTAAATGCAACAAATGCATCGCATTAGGATGACTTTTCAGGCTGCTGCAATGTTAAATGCAGTGATCGCCTTGCATTAAAGAAATATTGCAACACCCTGCGATGTGAAATGCAATAATAATCCTGCAAAACCTCTCAAATGTTAAATGCGACTAATGCATCGTATTAGGATAACTTTGCAGGCTGCTGCATTGTTAAATGCAGCGCTGGTGTTGCATTAAAGCAATATTGCAACCCCCTGGGATGTTAAATGCAATAAAATTAATTGCAATAATTTTGCAAAACCTCTCAAATGTTAAATGCAACAAATGCATCGCATTAGGATGACTTTTCAGGCTGCTGCAATCTTAAATGCAGTGATCGCCTTGCATTAAAGAAATATTGTGACACCCTGCGATGTGAAATGCAATAATAATCCTGCAAAACCTCTCAAATGTTAAATGCGACTAATGCATCGTATTAGGATAACTTTGCAGGCTGCTGCGTTGTTAAATGCAGCGCTGGCGTTGCATTAAAGCAATATTTCAACCCCCTGGGATGTTAAATACAATAAAATTAATTGCAATAATTTTGCAAAACCTCTCAAATTTTAAATGCAATTAATGCAACGCATTAGAACAACTTTGCAGGCTCCTGCAATGTTAAATGCAGCGCAGGCCTTGCATTAAAGCAAAATTGCAGCTGTTCTGGGGTATTAAACGCATTAAAATCATTGTAATAATCATGCAAAATCTCTCAAATATTCAATGCAACTAATGCATCGTATTATGATAACATTGCAGACTGCTGCAAAGTTAAATGCAGTGATGGCCTTGCATTAAAGAAATATTGCAGCCTCCTGGGATGTTTAATGCAATAAAATTAATTGCAATAATCATGCAAAACCACTCAAATGTTAAATGCAACTGATGCAACGCATTAAAATCTTTATTGGTGTACGGTTCCTCCTGACATCCATCCACCCACCCACCCATCGATCAATCAATCTTTGATTAATTCTTATTATTATTAATAATATTAATTATTATTACTATAGTATTATTATTGTATTTACTACCCCCGGCACGTAGCGGAACCTCCAGGGCAGGGAGGAGACTATCCGGCATTTGGAAGTGCTTCCGGGAAGTGTGTCTGATGTGTGTGGGTCTGTGTGTGTCTGTGTGTGTGTCTGTGTGTGTGTCTGTGTGTGGGTGTGTGTTTGGGTCTGTGTTTGAGTCTGTGTTTGGGTTTGTGTTTGGGTTTGTGTTTGGGTTTGGGTCTGTGTGTGGGTTTGCGTTTGGGTTTGTGTTTGGGTTTGTGTTTGGGTCTGTGTTTGGGTTTGTGTTTGGGTCTGTGTTTGGGTCTGTGTTTGAGTCTGTGTTTGGGTCTGTGTTTGGGTTTGTGTTTGAGTTTGGGTTTGGGTTTGTGTTTGGGTCTGTTGCAATAATCATGCAAAACCGCTCAAATGTTAAATGCAATTGATGCATCGCATTAGGATAACTTTGCAGGCTGCTGCAATGTTAAATGCAGTGATGGCCTTGCATTAAAGTCACCTAGCTACCCCCAATGGATGTTATATGCTTTAAATTAATTGCAATAATTTTGCAAAACCTCTCAAATGTTAAATGCAACAAATGCATCGCATTAGGATGACTTTTCAGGCTGCTGCAATGTTAAATGCAGTGATCGCCTTGCATTAAAGAAATATTGCAACACCCTGCGATGTGAAATGCAATAATAATCCTGCAAAACCTCTCAAATGTTAAATGCGACTAATGCATCGTATTAGGATAACTTTGCAGGCTGCTGCATTGTTAAATGCAGCGCTGGTGTTGCATTAAAGCAATATTGCAACCCCCTGGGATGTTAAATGCAATAAAATTAATTGCAATAATTTTGCAAAACCTCTCAAATGTTAAATGCAACAAATGCATCGCATTAGGATGACTTTTCAGGCTGCTGCAATCTTAAATGCAGTGATCGCCTTGCATTAAAGAAATATTGTGACACCCTGCGATGTGAAATGCAATAATAATCCTGCAAAACCTCTCAAATGTTAAATGCGACTAATGTATCGTATTAGGATAACTTTGCAGGCTGCTGCATTGTTAAATGCAGCGCTGGCGTTGCATTAAAGCAATATTGCAACCCCTGGGATGTTAAATGCAATAAAATTAATTGCAATAATTTTGCAAAACCTCTCAAATGTTAAATGCAACAAATGCATCGCATTAGGATGACTTTTCAGGCTGCTGCAATGTTAAATGCAGTGATCGCCTTGCATTAAAGAAATATTGCAACACCCTGCGATGTGAAATGCAATAATAATCCTGCAAAACCTCTCAAATGTTAAATGCGACTAATGCATCGTATTAGGATAACTTTGCAGGCTGCTGCATTGTTAAATGCAGCGCTGGCGTTGCATTAAAGCAATATTGCAACCCCCTGGGATGTTAAATGCAATAAAATTAATTGCAATAATTTTGCAAAACCTCTCAAATGTTAAATGCAATTAATGCAACACATTAGAACAACTTTGCAGGCTCCTGCAATGTTAAATGCAGCGCAGGCCTTGCATTAAAGCAAAATTGCAGCTGTTCTGGGGTATTAAACGCATTAAAATCATTGTAATAATCAATCAAAATCTCTCAAATGTTCAATGCAACTAATGCATCGTATTATAATAACATTGCAGACTGCTGCAAAGTTAAATGCAGTGATGGCCTTGCATTAAAGAAATATTGCAGCCTCCTGGGATGTTTAATGCAATAAAATTAATTGCAATAATCATGCAAAACCACTCAAATGTTAAATGCAACTGATGCAACGCATTAAAATCTTTATTGGTGTACGGTTCCTCCTGACATCCATCCACCCACCCACCCATCGATCAATCAATCTTTGATTAATTCTTATTATTATTAATAATATTAATTATTATTACTATAGTATTATTATTGTATTTACTACCCCCGGCACGTAGCGGAACCTCCAGGGCAGGGAGGAGACTATCCGGCATTTGGAAGTGCTTCCGGGAAGTGTGTCTGATGTGTGTGGGTCTGTGTGTGTCTGTGTGTGTGTCTGTGTGTGTGTCTGTGTGTGGGTGTGTGTTTGGGTCTGTGTTTGGGTCTGTGTTTGGGTTTGTGTTTGTGTTTGGGTCTGTTGCAATAATCATGCAAAACCGCTCAAATGTTAAATGCAATTGATGCATCGCATTAGGATAACTTTGCAGGCTGCTGCAATGTTAAATGCAGTGATGGCCTTGCATTAAAGTCACCTCGCTACCCCCAATGGATGTTATATGCTTTAAATTAATTGCAATAATTTTGCAAAACCTCTCAAATGTTAAATGCAACAAATGCATCGCATTAGGATGACTTTTCAGGCTGCTGCAATGTTAAATGCAGTGATGGCCTTGCATTAAAGTCACCTCGCTACCCCCAATGGATGTTATATGCTTTAAATTAATTGCAATAATTTTGCAAAACCTCTCAAATGTTAAATGCAACAAATGCATCGCATTAGGATGACTTTTCAGGCTGCTGCAATGTTAAATGCAGTGATCGCCATGGATAACTTGCATTAAAGAAATATTGCAACACCCTGCGATGTGAAATGCAATAATAATCCTGCAAAACCTCTCAAATGTTAAATGCGACTAATGCATCGTATTAGGATAACTTTGCAGGCTGCTGCATTGTTAAATGCAGCGCTGGCGTTGCATTAAAGCAATATTGCAACCCCTGGGATGTTAAATGCAATAAAATTAATTGCAAAACCACTCAAATGTTAAATAATATTAATTATTATTACTATAGTATTATTATTGTATTTACTACCCCCGGCACGTAGCGGAACCTCCAGGGCAGGGAGGAGACTATCCAGCATTTGGAAGTGCTTCCGGGAAGTGTGTCTGATGTGTGTGGGTCTGTGTGTGTCTGTGTGTGTGTCTGTGTGTGTGTGTCTGTGTGTGGGTGTGTGTTTGGGTCTGTGTTTGAGTCTGTGTTTGGGTCTGTGTTTGGGTCTGTGTTTGGGTTTTGTGTTTGGGTTTGTGTTTGGGTTTGTGTTTGGGTTTGGGTCTGTGTGTGGGTTTGTGTTTGGGTTTGTGTTTGGGTTTGTGTTTGGGTTGGTGTTTGGGTTTGTGTTTGGGTCTGTGTTTGGGTTTGTGTTTGGGTTTGTGTTTGGGTCTGTGTTTGGGTTTGTGTTTGGGTCTGTGTTTGGGTGTGTTTGAGTCTGTGTTTGGGTCTGTGTTTGGGTTTGTGTTTGAGTTTGTGTTTAGGTTTGGGTTTGTGTTTGTGTCTGTTGCAATAATCATGCAAAACCGCTCAAATGTTAAATGCAACAAATGCATCGCATTAGGATGACTTTTCAGGCTGCTGCAATGTTAAATGCAGTGATCGCCTTGCATTAAAGAAATATTGCAACACCCTGCGATGTGAAATGCAATAATAATCCTGCAAAACCTCTCAAATGTTAAATGCGACTAATGCATCGTATTAGGATAACTTTGCAGGCTGCTGCATTGTTAAATGCAGCGCTGGCGTTGCATTAAAGCAATATTGCAACCCCTGGGATGTTAAATGCAATAAAATTAATTGCAATAATTTTGCAAAACCACTCAAATGTTAAATGCAACAAATGCATCGCATTAGGATGACTTTTCAGGCTGCTGCAATGTTAAATGCAGTGATCGCCTTGCATTAAAGAAATATTGCAACACCCTGCGATGTGAAATGCAATAATAATCCTGCAAAACCTCTCAAATGTTAAATGCGACTAATGCATCTTATTAGGATAACTTTGCAGGCTGCTGCATTGTTAAATGCAGCGCTGGCGTTGCATTAAAGCAATATTGCAACCCCCTGGGATGTTAAATGCAATAAAATTAATTGCAATAATTTTGCAAAACCTCTCAAATGTTAAATGCAATTAATGCATCGCATTAGAACAACTTTGCAGGCTTCTGCAATGTTAAATGCAGCGCAGGCCTTGCATTAAAGCAAAAATGCAGCTGTTCTGGGGTATTAAACGCATTAAAATCATTGTAAAAATCATGCAAAATCTCTCAAATGTTCAATGCAACGAATGCATCGTATTATGATTACATTGCAGACTGCTGCAAAGTTAAATGCAGTGATGGCCTTGCATTAAATAAATATTGCAGCCTCCTGGGATGTTTAATGCAATAAAATTAATTGCAATAATCATGCAAAACCACTCAAATGTTAAATGCAACTGATGCAACGCATTAAAATCTTTATTGGTGTACGGTTCCTCCTGACATCCATCCACCCACCCACCCATCGATCAATCAATCTTTGATTAATTCTTATTATTATTAATAATATTAATTATTATTACTATAGTATTATTATTGTATTTACTACCCCCGGCATGTAGCGGAACCTCCAGGGCAGGGAGGAGACTATCCGGCATTTGGAAGTGCTTCCGGGAAGTGTGTCTGATGTGTGTGGGTCTGTGTGTGTCTGTGTGTGTGTCTGTGTGTGTGTGTCTATGTGTGGGTGTGTGTTTGGGTCTGTGTTTGAGTCTGTGTTTCGGTCTGTGTTTGGGTCTGTGTTTGGGTCTGTGTTTGGGTTTGTGTTTGGGTTTGTGTTTGGGTTTGGGTCTGTGTGTGGGTTTGTGTTTGGGTTTGTGTTTGGGTTTGTGTTTGGGTTTGTGTTTGGGTTCGTGTTTGGGTCTGTGTTTGGGTTTGTGTTTGGGTTTGTGTTAGGGTCTGTGTTTGGGTCTGTGTTTGAGTCTGTGTTTGGGTCTGTGCTTGGGTCTGTGTTTGGGTTTGTGTTTGAGTTTGTGTTTGGGTTTGGGTTTGTGTTTGGGTCTGTTGCAATAATCATGCAAAACCGCTCAAATGTTAAATGCAATTGATGCATCGCATTAGGATAACTTTGCAGGCTGCTGCAATGTTAAATGCAGTGATGGCCTTGCATTAAAGTCACCTAGCTACCCCCAATGGATGTTATATGCTTTAAATTAATTGCAATAATTTTGCAAAACCTCTCAAATGTTAAATGCAACAAATGCATCGCATTAGGATGACTTTTCAGGCTGCTGCAATGTTAAATGCAGTGATCGCCTTGCATTAAAGAAATATGGCAACACCCTGCGATGTGAAATGCAATAATAATCCTGCAAAACCTCTCAAATGTTAAATGCGACTAATGCATCATATTAGTTAACTTTGCAGGCTGCTGCATTGTTAAATGCAGCGCTGGCGTTGCATTAAAGCAATATTGCAACCCCCTGGGATGTTAAATGCAATAAAACTAATTGCAATAATTTTGCAAAACCTCTCAAATGTTAAATGCAACAAATGCATCGCATTAGGATGACTTTTCAGGCTGCTGCAATGTTAAATGCAGTGATCGCCTTGCATTAAAGAAATATTGCAACCCCCTGCGATGTGAAATGCAATAATAATCCTGCAAAACCGCTCAAATGTTAAATGCGACTAATGCATCGTATTAGGATAACTTTGCAGGCTGCTGCATTGTTAAATGCAGCGCTGGCGTTGCATTAAAGCAATATTGCAACCCCTCGGATGTTAAATGCAATAAAATTAATTGCAATCATTTTGCAAAACCACTCAAATGTTAAATGCAACAAATGCATCGCATTAGGATGACTTTTCAGGCTGCTGCAATGTTAAATGCAGTGATCGCCTTGCATTCAAGAAATATTGCAACACCCTGCGATGTGAAATGCAATAATAATCCTTCAAAACCTCTCAAATGTTAAATGCGACTAATGCATCGTATTAGGATAACTTTGCAGGCTGCTGCATTGTTAAATGCAGCGCTGGCGTTGCATTAAAGCAATATTTCAACCCCCTGGGATGTTAAATGCAATAAAATTAATTGCAATAATTTTGCAAAACCTCTCAAATTTTAAATGCAATTAATGCAACGCATTAGAACAACTTTGCAGGCTCCTGCAATGTTAAATGCAGCGCAGGCCTTGCATTAAAGCAAAATTGCAGCTGTTCTGGGGTATTAAACGCATTAAAATCATTGTAATAATCATGCAAAATCTCTCAAATGTTCAATGCAACTAATGCATCGTATTATGATAACATTGCAGACTGCTGCAAAGTTAAATGCAGTGATGGCCTTGCATTAAATAAATATTGCAGCCTCCTGGGATGTTTAATGCAATAAAATTAATTGCAATAATCATGCAAAACCACTCAAATGTTAAATGCAACTGATGCAATGCATTAAAATCTTTATTGGTGTACGGTTCCTCCTGACATCCATCCACCCACCCACCCATCGATCAATCAATCTTTGATTAATTCTTATTATTATTAATAATATTAATTATTATTACTATAGTATTATTATTGTATTTACTACCCCCGGCATGTAGCGGAACCTCCAGGGCAGGGAGGAGACTATCCGGCATTTGGAAGTGCTTCCGGGAAGTGTGTCTGATGTGTGTGGGTCTGTGTGTGTCTGTGTGTGTGTCTGTGTGTGTGTGTCTATGTGTGGGTGTGTGTTTGGGTCTGTGTTTGAGTCTGTGTTTCGGTCTGTGTTTGGGTCTGTGTTTGGGTTTGTGTTTGGGTTTGTGTTTGGGTTTGGGTCTGTGTGTGGGTTTGTGTTTGGGTTTGTGTTTGGGTTTGTGTTTGGGTTCGTGTTTGGGTCTGTGTTTGGGTTTGTGTTTGGGTTTGTGTTTGGGTCTGTGTTTGGGTCTGTGTTTGAGTCTGTGTTTGGGTCTGTGCTTGGGTCTGTGTTTGGGTTTGTGTTTGAGTTTGTGTTTGGGTTGGGGTTTGTGTTTGGGTCTGTTGCAATAATCATGCAAAACCGCTCAAATGTTAAATGCAATTGATGCATCGCATTAGGATAACTTTGCAGGCTGCTGCAATGTTAAATGCAGTGATGGCCTTGCATTAAAGTCACCTAGCTACCCCCAATGGATGTTATATGCTTTAAATTAATTGCAATAATTTTGCAAAACCTCTCAAATGTTAAATGCAACAAATGCATCGCATTAGGATGACTTTTCAGGCTGCTGCAATGTTAAATGCAGTGATCGCCTTGTATTAAAGAAATATGGCAACACCCTGCGATGTGAAATGCAATAATAATCCTGCAAAACCTCTCAAATGTTAAATGCGACTAATGCATCATATTAGTTAACTTTGCAGGCTGCTGCATTGTTAAATGCAGCGCTGGCGTTGCATTAAAGCAATATTGCAACCCCCTGGGATGTTAAATGCAATAAAACTAATTGCAATAATTTTGCAAAACCTCTCAAATGTTAAATGCAACAAATGCATCGCATTAGGATGACTTTTCAGGCTGCTGCAATGTTAAATGCAGTGATCGCCTTGCATTAAAGAAATATTGCAACCCCCTGCGATGTGAAATGCAATAATAATCCTGCAAAACCTCTCAAATGTTAAATGCGACTAATGCATCGTATTAGGATAACTTTGCAGGCTGCTGCATTGTTAAATGCAGCGCTGGCGTTGCATTAAAGCAATATTGCAACCCCTCGGATGTTAAATGCAATAAAATTAATTACAATCATTTTGCAAAACCACTCAAATGTTAAATGCAACAAATGCATCGCATTAGGATGACTTTTCAGGCTGCTGCAATGTTAAATGCAGTGATCGCCTTGCATTAAAGAAATATTGCAACACCCTGCGATGTGAAATGCAATAATAATCCTTCAAAACCTCTCAAATGTTAAATGCGACTAATGCATCGTATTAGGATAACTTTGCAGGCTGCTGCGTTGTTAAATGCAGCGCTGGCGTTGCATTAAAGCAATATTTCAACCCCCTGGGATGTTAAATGCAATAAAATTAATTGCAATAATTTTGCAAAACCTCTCAAATTTTAAATGCAATTAATGCAACGCATTAGAACAACTTTGCAGGCTCCTGCAATGTTAAATGCAGCGCAGGCCTTGCATTAAAGCAAAATTGCAGCTGTTCTGGGGTATTAAACGCATTAAAATCATTGTAATAATCATGCAAAATCTCTCAAATATTCAATGCAACTAATGCATCGTATTATGATAACATTGCAGACTGCTGCAAAGTTAAATGCAGTGATGGCCTTGCATTAAAGAAATATTGCAGCCTCCTGGGATGTTTAATGCAATAAAATTAATTGCAATAATCATGCAAAACCACTCAAATGTTAAATGCAACTGATGCAACGCATTAAAATCTTTATTGGTGTACGGTTCCTCCTGACATCCATCCACCCACCCACCGATCGATCAATCAATCTTTGATTAATTCTTATTATTATTAATAATATTAATTATTATTACTATAGTATTATTATTGTATTTACTACCCCCGGCACGTAGCGGAACCTCCAGGGCAGGAAGGAGACTATCCGGCATTTGGAAGTGCTTCCGGGAAGTGTGTCTGATGTGTGTGGGTCTGTGTGTGTCTGTGTGTGTGTCTGTGTGTGTGTGTCTGTGTGTGGGTGTGTGTTTGGGTTTGTGTTTGGGTTTGTGTTTGGGTTTGTGTTTGGGTTTGGGTCTGTGTGTGGGTTTATGTTTGGGTTTGTGTTTGGGTTTGTGTTTGGGTTGGAGTTTGGGTTTGTGTTTGGGTCTGTGTTTGGGTTTGTGTTTGGGTTTGTGTTTGGGTCTGTGTTTGGGTCTGTGTTTGGGTTTGTGTTTGGGTCTGTGTTTGGGTCTGTGTTTGAGTCTGTGTTTGGGTCTGTGTTTGGGTCTGTGTTTGGGTTTGTGTTTGAGTTTGTGTTTGTGTTTGGGTTTGTGTTTGGGTCTGTTGCAATAATCATGCAAAACCGCTCAAATGTTAAATGCAATTGATGCATCGCATTAGGATAACTTTGCAGGCTGCTGCAATGTTAAATGCAGTGATGGCCTTGCATTAAAGTCACCTAGCTACCCCCAATGGATGTTATATGCTTTAAATTAATTGCAATAATTTTGCAAAACCTCTCAAATGTTAAATGCAACAAATGCATCGCATTAGGATGACTTTTCAGGCTGCTGCAATGTTAAATGCAGTGATCGCCTTGCATTAAAGAAATATTGCAACACCCCTGCGATGTGAAATGCAATATTAATCCTGCAAAACCTCTCAAATGTTAAATGCGACTAATGTATCGTATTAGGATAACTTTGCAGGCTGCTGCATTGTTTAAATGCAGCGCTGGCGTTGCATTAAAGCAATATTACAACCCCTGGGGTGTTAAATGCAATAAAATTAATTGCAATAATTTTGCAAAACCTCTCAAATGTTAAATGCAACAAATGCATCGCATTAGGATGACTTTTCAGGCTGCTGCAATGTTAAATGCAGTGATCGCCTTGCATTAAAGAAATATTGCAACACCCTGCGATGTGAAATGCAATAATAATCCTGCAAAACCTCTCAAATGTTAAATGCGACTAATGCATCGTATTAGGATGTTTAATGCAATAAAATTAATTGCAATAATCATGCAAAACCACTCAAATGTTAAATGCAACTGATGCAACGCATTAAAATAACTTTGCAGGCCATTGCAATGTTAAATGCAGTGCTGGCGTTGCATTAAAGCAATATTGCAACCACCCTGGGCTGTTAAATGCAGTAAAATCGTTGCATTTACAATAATCTTTGCAAAGCGAGACAAAGCGCGTCCATCAAGGCGCCGGACGTCCCGCCCCAGGACGGAGATTGGCAGGTGGGCGGAGGGGAAGCGGAGGGGCAGGGCTTGGACTGGGGAGCGGGGCGGCGGGGGATTGGACCGGGCGGCCGTCGGTTAGGGCGGGCGGGCGGCGACGATTGGACGCGGTGGACGTCGGTCAGAGGGAGGAGAAGGAACCCGCCCCCTTCTCTCTCTCCGGTCCGCGTTTGTAGACAGAGGGAGAGAGGGAGGGAGGGGGAGAGAGAGAGAGGGAGGGAGGGAGATGGAGGAGTGTGGGCTGGGGTGAGTGGGGGAGGGGTGGGGGAGAGGGAGGGAGGGATGGAGGGAGGGGAGGTGATGAGGGGAGGTGGGGGGGAGGGAGAGAGGGAGGGAGGTGATGAGGGGAGGTGGGGGGGAGGGAGGGAGGGAGGTGATGAGGGGAGGTGGAGGGAGGGAGGGAGGTGATGGAGGGGAGGTGGGGGGGAGGGAGGGAGGGAGGGAGGGAGGTGATGAGGGGAGGTGGGGGGGAGGGAGGGAGGTGATGAGGGGAGGTGGGGGGGAGGGAGGGAGGAGGGAGGGAGGGAGGGAGGGAGGTGATGAGGGGAGGTGGGGGGAGGGGAGAGAGGGAGGGAGGTGATGAGGGGAGGTGGGGGGAGGGAGGGAGGAGAGGGAGGGAGGGAAGGAGAGAGGATTTGAGGGAGAAATGGGGAATTGAGTGAAAAAGATAGAATGTGAAAATTGAGAAATGGAGAGGAGGGACTTTCTCAAAACTTTTCCAAAACTCTCTCTCTACCTCTCTCTCTCTCTCTCTCTCTCTCTCTCTCTCTCTCAAAGTATCTCAAAACTTTCCAAAACACTCTCTCTCTTTCTCTCTCCCCTCTTCTCTCTCTCTCTCTCTCTCTCTCTCTCTCTCTCTCTCTCTCTCTCTCTCTCTCAACTTCTCAAACTTTCTCAAACTCTCTCTCTCCCCCCCCCCCCCCCCTCTCTCTCTCTCCTCTTCTCTCTCTCTCTCTCAAACTTTCTCAAAACTTTCTCAAAACCCTCTCTCTCTCTCTCTCTCTCTCTCTCTCTCTCTCTCTCTCTCTCTCTCTCTCTCTCTCTCTCCTCTCTCTCTCTCCTCTCTCTCTCTCTCTCTCTCTCTCTCTCTCCTCCTCTCCTCTCTCTCTCTCTCAACTCTCTCTCAAACTTTCCAAACCCCTCTCTCCTCTCTCTCTCTCTCTCTCTCTCCTCTCTCTCTCTCTCTCTCTCTCTCTCTCTCTTCTCTCTCTCTCTCTCTCTCTCTCTCTCTCTCTCTCTCTCTCTCTCTCTCTCTCTCTCTCTCTCTCTCTCTCTCTCTAACTTTCTCAAAACATTCCAAATCTCTCTCTCTATCTCTCTCTTTCTCTCCCTCTCTCAAACTATCTCAAAACTTTCCAAATCTCTCTCTCTCCCCTTTCTCTCTCTATCTCTCTTTCTCTCTCTCTCTCCCTCTCTCAAACTTTCCAAAAGTCTCTCTCTCTATCTCTCTCTCTCTTTCTCTCTCTCCCTCTCTCAAACTTTCTCAAAACTTTCCAAATCTCTCTCTCTCTCTCTCCCCTTTCTCTCTCCAGCTCTCTCCCTTTCTCTCTCCTCCCTCTCAAACTTTCT